>NW_017671002.1:323107-377430 GCF_001879085.1 Nicotiana attenuata
GTTTGAAGTCTTCACGGGTTAAGGTTGAACCCGCCTCGCACCGTTCTATTGCCATCTTTATTCGAAACGATAAACGAGATTGAAAAATCATAATGACGCATTCTCAAGTAATGAGATTTAAATAATAATCAACTTAAATCATGTACTTGATTAAGTCTATCAATGCATTGGAATTGATTGATTGAATTGAATGTTCAATTAGTTTGTTATAGTTTAATTAGTTTATGTCTTGCAATTAAAAAAGAAGGTCAAACTCATTAGCGACCCCTTATACTTATCTGATTCTTTTATTTAACACATGGTCAAGACGTAGTTTCAATTTAACACTCGTTCTATCCAACATTTGAACCAATTTAACACTTTTCACTTATTTTGCCGAACAACTTCATCGCGTGTAACCAAATTCTCTGACATGAGTATTAAGACCAACCAAAATAAATCGCGTAAAAAAAAGAAAAAAAAAATACACATAACATTAACGGCATTTAAATGATATCAAATAGCTCATGCAACCCTAACCCACTCTCTTGCGATTTTACATTGCTGTTGAATGGTACAAGTGTTAAATTGGAACTACGCATTATCAGGTGGTAAAATAAAATAATCAGACAAGTGTAAGGAAGGGGCCGCTTATGAGTTAGGTAAAAAAGTTGAAATATTTTATATACCCAAAAGAACAAAATCACTTGAACCCATTTTCTACATTGGACCTTACAATTCACAAAATAATGTGAGAAAATATACCATTAAATGTTAGTTAAATGACAACAAAATTTATATATGCAAGTAGAAACGTCTAGTATTCATCTATTTGGTGTCAACATAGGATACAAATTTTCACACTCATCAATCGAGTAATTTTTTTTTCAAAATATAAGCGTACCTATTTTTCCATATCGTGAATTGATTTTCTATTTCAGAGAACATTTAGTTTTTCTATAACAAAATATTTTTAGTTTCATAATTCATTATCAATATTATTTTAGTTATATAAATCGTTTCCACAAGAGATCACTAAAAAATAACACATATTTTTTAGTAAATAAAATACATTAGATCTTTATTAAGGTATTTATATTTGAGCATGGGATATTATTTTATCTACTCTTTTTCTCTTTATATTTTCTTTTGGTAACAATGTGAATATTACCATTAACATCATCAAACAATTACACTTATAGAGCACCTAATTATCTATCCACAGACTTTTAGGACTCCAACAAACAGAAACAACTAGTTACAAGTAATTTGTCTAACTAAACTTCTACATTTCTGAGCTTTCTTTGACTGCTGAAGTAATTCTATCATTTCTATCACTTCTCTCTTAATTTGTGTAACTACCTTTGCTCTATTTACAGTTCTTCCCTGAAAAATTTTAACGTTCCTAGCTCTCCATGTATGGTATATCACTGCTATATTCACTACAGCTATCACTTCCTTTTTGAATTGCTTCTAATGCTTCCTTTTGCTATGTTCCAGCATTTGTTTGATTCCTGTAATTTGCACTGCCTGCCCTAACCACAAATTTAACTCTTGCCTTACTGCATTGATCCAGCCACATTTAACAAACAGATAGTCCTGTGATTCCAGTGTGTCCTCATTACACAAATTACAGCTAATGTTTTCAACCTGTAATTGCATTCCAATCATCCTATCCTTAGTTAGCAGCATCCCAAGTGTTGCAAGCCAACCAATAAACCTGTGTTTGGGTTGTGCTACAGCTGTCCATATTAAATCTGCAACCTTCAGCTTCTGTTGTCGACTAATTATTTCAAGATAGCTTCGAGTAATTGAGTAACTCCCTTCTGGAGTTAATGTATATCTGCCCTGGGAGTACCATTCCTTCTTTAATTTTGTTAGTTGAGTTTAGCTTTCTCCAATACCAGCTACTATCTATTGGAGGTGTATGAGCCCATATGTCATGATCAGATTTCATATATACCCTATGAACCCACCTTACCCATAGGGATTCCTTATTTACAACCAGCTGCCATATTAGTTTACCTACTAAGGCTATATTCCGTTCCTTACAACCTTTGATATTTAGACCCCCCAAGTTCTTTTGACAACACACCTTATCCCATACAACCAGAGCCACTTTCTTCTGTCCCTCCTTTTTTCCCCATAGATACTCTCTACATAGCTTATCAACTCCTTTCACCATACTTTGTGGTATAATGAAAACATTTCCCCAGAAGCTATGTATAGAGAAGAGCACATCATTAACTATTTGAAGCCTTCCTACATATGGCAATTACTTAGAATATGTAACATTAGTTCTGTGAGTGATCTTCCCAATCAACATTTGACAATCCATCTTGTTCCATTTCCTAGGAGATAGAGGCAGCCCCAAGTATTTGATAGGAAATGTTCCAGCAGTGAAACATGTTCTTCTCAACAGTTGATCTTCGATATCATCTCCAACCCCAGCTACAAAGATGCTTGATTTTTCCATATTTGCAATCAAACCAGATACTTTATTGAAGTGATCAAGGGCTTCCATTACTCTATTTACTGAGCTAGTATTTCCTTTACAGAATATCATCAACTCATCAACAAATATGAGATGTGTCAGCTTGATCCCTTTACACATTGGATGGAACCTGAAATCAGGCAGTCTACTGATTGTCCTTAAAGTTCTAGAAAGGCATTCTATTACAAGAACAAATAGCAATGGAGAAATTGGATCTCCTTGCCTAAACCCTCTCTTTCCAGCAAAGTAACCATGTCCTTCACCATTAACTTTAACTGTGAACATAGTAGTAGAAATAGATACCATGATCCAGTGTATGAACTTATCTGGAAATCCATACCCTCTTAGAACTTCCTCCAAAAACTCCAGCTCACCATATCATATGCCTTTCTAAGGTTTATTTTCATTAAACACCTAGGAGTTGTCCTCCTATTGTAGTGCCTTAGTAAGTCATGGCATATTAACACATTGTGCATCATGGACCTTCCTTGTACAAAAGCTGACTGATTATCTGCTACTATATGACTTACTGCTGGATTTAGCCTGGAACAGATCATTTAGATATACACTTGTATAGAATATTACAGCAGGAGATAGGCCTGTATTGGCCTGCATTTTCTGGAACTTCCACTTTAGGTATCAATGCAATGTTAGTAGCATTTATTTGCCTGAGCATGTTGCCATTCTGAAAAAACTATAGGACTGTTGCAGTGATTTCTCTTCCCACTATTGGCCATGCTGCTTTGTAAAATCCACTCCCAAATCCATCAGGACCAGGACTCTTATTATTGTCAATCTGAAACATAGCCTGCTTTACTTCTCTTTCCAAAAAAGGTTGCATTATTTCTTGTTGCTGAGCTTCTGAGAGACTGTTCCCATTTTTTATTATACTACTAAAAGCTTTTACCCTTTCAGTTGCTTTCCTACCTAGTAAATTTTTATAGTAATCAACAAATATACCAGCTATTGTATCAAGATATGTTTGCCAAAGACCAGAGCTGTCCTTGAGCTGAGTAATTGCCTGCTTCAGTTTTCTATGCTTGATTACTGAATGAAAGTATTTGGTGTTGTCATCTCCCAATCTAATCCATGTTGCTTTACTCATTTGTTGTAAGTACACTTCAGCTAGGTAAGATGACTGCCTGAATTTTTGATATGCACTAATTTCAGCTTGTTGATATTCCACATTAGTAGGACATCTCTGCAGCTGAACTTGGATCTGCTTTAGTGTGTTCCTATCCTCATCTGCTTCAGTCACTATGTTATGAAAAGCCTGTGTGTTTAAAGTTTTCAATCCCCTCTTTAACATCTTCGGTCTTTTTACAACTGTAAATATTTTGCATCCTTCCACATTATACTTCCAACCCTCTTTGACTGTGCTCATGAATTGTGGATGTTGGGTCCACACATTACAAAATTGAAATGATCTCCTACTCTCTGCCTCTCCTATGTAAAAGTAACTTTGCAGGACAATGATCACTAATTCCTTCCGTCAAAAATCTTGCATTGCATTCTGGCATGGTATCAAACCACTCCTCATTAATAAAAATCCAATCAATTTTTGAGAAGATTCTGTGCTCTTCATATTTATCACTCCAAGTGTATCTATTTTCTTGTGCAAGTAACTCCATCAAGCCACACTCCACTTCAGAATTATAGAAATCCACCACTTCAGCCCATCTCACTTCATTTCCTCCTATTTTATCCTCTGCATTCAAGACTGAATTAAAATCACCTATTACCATCCATTGTTTACTACATCCTCTACTGTGAGTGATTAAATCTTCCCATAATCCCTTCCTCTCATCTTTTGTATTAAAAGCATATACATAGGTTACCTCAAATGATAGTCGGAGAGGAACATACAGTACTTCAGAGGTTACTAGTTGTGCAGTCTTTTGCCTAGGTACTATCTGGTAGTAGTCTGGCCTCCAGGTGATCCAGATTCTCTCATTGTAATGACAGTCAAGATTTATTACAAACTTCCATCCAGCAAACATCTTTTCTGCTAACTGCTCCTTCCTTTCTTTTTTAATTTTTGTTTCCAGTAGGCCTATTAAACCTACTCTTTTCTCATTGCAAAGGAGCTTAATCTCCTTTTGCTTATTAGGAGCATTAAGCCCCTTAGTATTCCAACTTAGTAGACTAACCATCCCCATTGTGAGGGATAATTAGGCCACCCACACTACTTCCTTCTCCCCCCTCCTTTGACAGATNAGTTACTCCTAACTTAGTAGACCTAACACTCCCATTGTGAGGATATAGCCACCACACTACTTCCCTACCCCCCCCCCCCCCCGTCCTTGGACAGATTGAGGCCCTCCCGCTTATTCAGAATCTGGAATGAATTGGATTTCTCCATTTGTTCCTTCTGTCTTACCACAGTCTTACCATATTTATTAGGTGTTTTCCAACCTTGTTCTGCATTTCTTTCCTTTGTTACCCCCTGCTCCTTAGCTACATATTGTTGTGTTTTCCCTAGAGCTCATTTTCCTGCAGTAATCCTTGTGGCATTTACATTTGTTCTCTGAGCTTCATGGATCTTCTCACTTTGCACTTGACCTTGCTTCTCCACCTGAGTGTCTGTTGTCTGTTCTTTGTTCATTTGTTCATTCTTTGGAGCTTTCCTCTTGAGCCTGCATACTCCTTCTTCATGCCCATACTTTAAGCAATGGGTACAAAGAGTTGGCCTCCAGTCATAGCTAACTCTTTGATCTATTAGCTTGTCCTTCTCATTCCTAAACATCACCACATCAAGTAGTTTAGCATCCATTTCAACCTCCACTAACAGTCTAGGAAAATTCAAACCAATCATCTTTTCTGTGTTCTGGTCAACCATTAGAGGTTTGCCAACCAGACTCCCTATCTTACTTAGAGCCCGTTTGGCCAAGCTGCCAAAATCTGCTTATTTTGAAAAGTACTTTTTTTAAGAAGTACTTTTTTAAAAGTACTTTTGAAAAAAAAAATTGTTTGTGTTTGGCCAATTCATTTAAGAAGTACTTTTTGCAACATTTGGTAAATAATTTGTGTTTGGCCAATCATTCCAAAAAGTGCTTTTGAGTGTCAAATTACCAAAAAGGATAGTACCAAGGTCGTATAATTCGTTTAAATATAAAATGAACTTAAATATTTACCATAAGAGACTTTTATTATTTTTTTATTTTATTTAATTAAAATATAAAACATAAAGAAACAAACATATTAAAGATTAAATCAATTTTACATATATAGTTATATTAAAGTATATGATATTATATAGTATAATTACTTATTTTTATATGATGATTTGAATATTAAAATAACATCATTCATTATAAATTAGAAGTCTATCCACAAATTACTATATATTGATAATCCATCATGAAATAATAAGTAAAGTCACTCACACATGATAATACTTCTCAACAAGTTCATCTCTACTTCTATCACACAATGTTTCCATATTAGTAGAAGGCTTGCCTCGCATTTCTAAAGGAATATCAGAAGGTTGATCTCCTTCATCAATCTCTTCAGTAATGTCTTCACTAACATAATAGTTGAATTCTTTATCGGTAAAAGAATGTTGTCGGATGAAATTATGTATAGCCATGGTAGTTGTAACTAGATGATTTTGAGTGTCAAACTTGAAAGATGGCATTGAGCGTGAAATAAAAATAATATTAAATATATTAAAAAAATCGTAAAAGAAATAGTTAAGTATGTTTAAATTCTAATTCAAAAAGAGTAACTAATTATTAAAAACACATAATGTATAATTTATTTAAAAAAATTAAATTCAAAAAGAAACTAATTATTACCTAACCTTACTAACTTTGTCCTAAAATGCCAAGTGGCCTATTGTGAGGCTGCCACTTGACTAAATATGGATGTATTTTCTTCTTCTTTTAATAATATATAGATAGATTATGCAATGCAGTTGTAAAATTTATTACCTATTTGTACATCATTTTCACAAATCAGATTTGGTAATTGTTTTAAAGATTCGGGAACTAATAGCATATAATAGAAGAAATTATAAATAATTATTTGTAGGAAGAGAATTGATAATCCAAAGAAGATGCAGATAATTTGCTTTAGTGTGAAAAAAGAAGAAGATAATTTAGAAAGTTACGAGACATTACCCAAAAAAAAAGATCAAAAACAAGAAAAGTCAATAAAATTTTTGAAAAGTTACAATACGATTCATATATGTGATATCTTTAATTTTAATAGGATGGTAAAAACTAGAAACAAAAATGAAAAGAAAAAACTTAAATTAGTAAGGGATAATTTGAAAAATATATATTTATGGTGAGGATAGTTTTGTCTTGAATAAATTAATTTTCTACTTCTGCTTTTGCTTCTTGGAAGAAGCTAGAATCTTCTGCTACTTCCCAAAAGCAGAAAAACTGCTTATGCTGCTGGCAAAAAGTACTTTTCTGTATTGGCCAAACAACTCAAATTTTTTAAAAAGTACTTTTTTGGGGGGGAAAAAGTACTTTGACCTCCTAGAAGCTTGGCCAAACGGGCTCTTAGCCCTTTTGGACTCAATATTTGAAGTCCAATGCTGGCAATTTAATCCAAATTGGTACTGTTATTAGCTCCTCACGAGTGAACTCCAATTTAGGTGTCCAGGCTTTGACAATGAGAGGCTTGTTATCAAAGTGATAGATGCCACCCTCAATTACCTCCTGTTTTTCTATTGCAGTGTCAAATCGAATAACGATTACCCAATTTTTTAAAATTGCAATCCTATCTATGCCATGTTTACCCCACAACCTCTGTGTGTAGCCTTAAATTACAGCAAACGGTGGATGAACCCCAAGCACATAGCAGATCACGGCATTTCCCAAAATCAATTTCTGTACTAATATCCTCCAATTCAATTTCAACAAAAGTAGACTCACCTGTTGATTTAGGTTGGACAAACTCCAATTTGTACCCAACATTTGATATTTTTGTGATATCAAAATTATCCCACACTGAACTCTTCTTCCCTTGCACTTTGTTCATTTCATCGACCTCATCGGCCCTTGATTTCCTTCTAGTGCTCACATGCACCATTGGATTACTGCTTGTTGACGCTTGCTGGACTTCATCCCATACTTGAATTGCTTCAATCTGCTTAAGTTTCTCATTTTCCAAAATTTTTGGTACTGTTCCATTGACATTAGGGGTCAATTGCTTATTCCCAGAATTTTCAGTTGTTGTTGTCCTTCTTTTAGTCCCTCGTTGAGCGTTACTCTTTGAATCCGCTGCTTCCTTCGCCATTAGTGCTTTCTGAGACGGGATACGATCTCTCTTACCCATGGTAGGCGCAGGTTAAGCTAACGTGCACCGAGAGAGAAAATAGCCATTTCAGAAAAGCTTCTCGATCTGTATTACAGGCCCTATTTATATTTTCTTTTCTTCGATATGGTAGTAAAAGTATTTTCTTGCAATGAGATTTTTTTTTGACTTTTCGAAGGTATATATGTCAATTTTTTAGGAAGGTAAGAAGTACAAAAAATATTACAACAAATAAAAAAAGAATTCATTAAATTTAAATGAAAATGTAAGAAATGTTACAAAACTTAGCTCAAATTAATAATATAAAACAAGAAAATAGACAAGAATGTAGGGAGCAAGAGAGAAGATATTCTTATTTCTTCCATGTATTCAAGTGTATTACAAAATGAGTTCTCATCCTCTATTTATAGTACAACATTGAGGTATACCAAAAGAATTTCATAAATATGCTATTAAGCATTTGAGATCATGGAGGAAGATCGTGGGTAGGTTATGGAGGTGTGAGAGTTACAACAATAATGGTGAGAAGTAGTGGGGGTTATCTACATAATGGAGAAGAGTAGTGGGAGCTATATTTGATTAGTGGACATCCATATAAATATATATTTGTCACGACCCAAAACCCGAACCCGATCGTGATGGCGCCTCTCGTGAAGACAAGGCCAACCAGAACAACACAAATACCTCTTTTAAAGCAATTAATTAACATTAACAATTCTAACACATGTTTAGGATAACCATAAACGCGGGAACAACGATAATAACAAGGGAAAACCATCCCGACACAGCCCAAACCGGGGTGTCACAAGTCATGAGCTACTACTGAGTTTGCTATAGTCTACAAAGTGTAAAATCCGATACAATAGTCTGAAGAAAACATGAATGATGTAAGAAAAGGGGAGACAAGGGCCTGCGGACGTCAACAGCTACCTCGTAACTCCAAATTGCTGCCTAGTCTGGAAGGAATCAACGCTCAGGTGCGGACTCTGCTATGCCTGAATCTGCACACATGGTGCAGGGAGTAATGTGAGTACTCCGACCCAGTGAGTAATAATAATAAATAATGGCTGGAAGCATGAAAACACATAAATGCACAAGGCAACTCTATATCATGCAGTAAATCACTTAAAGCAGTAAAACCGTAAAGAATCAAATGAAATCTCCTTTTTAAAAACAGGTAAATCAGGTAAAACAACAAGTAAATAGTGAGTAGTAATCTGCCCCTCGCCCAGTATCAATCGCTCAGAACAGTATCAGCCCCTCGGGCTCAGTATCAATCACTCAGCATAGTATCAGCCCCTCGGGCTCACTCTCAGATCATATGGGTACCCGCGCTCACTGTGGGTGTGCGGACTCCGGAGGGGCCCCTTACGGCCCAAGCGCTATATCAACATTAGGCCTGAAAGCCTTTTCACATCACTCATAAGGCCTGAAAGCCTCCTCACATCACTCACAAGGCCTGAAAGCCTCCTCACGTCACTCAAGCCACCTCGTGGAATATAAATGTATCTCAGGCCCTCGGCCTCATATCACTTAGCATATTCTCACATATGGCCCTCGGCCTCACTCAGTCCAGAAAACATCATAAGCCCCTCGGGCATCAATAAAAGAGTAGTGCTCAGCCCAAATAGCAGTGGAAATATCATTTAAGTCTCAAAATTCAATTAAAGCGGCTGAGTTTGTAAAACGGTATAATCAACAGGACTGAGTTCGAGTAGTATATCAAAATAGTGAGGAAACGGTGCTAAAAGTCCACGAAGGATTCAACTAGTCGACATGAAGCCCAAAATATGGCAATAAGCCCAAATCATGTTGATAACAAACACATTTCAGTCAACTACGCTGTAAAAATATCGATCGGGACGGATCAAGTCACAATCCCCAGTAGTAAACAACCCTGCGCTCGTCGTTAAGCGCGCGTTTCACCTCAATATAGCACTACGTTGTGCAAATCCGAGGTTTCAAACCCTCAGGACATCATTTACTATCATTACTCACCTCAAGCCGGCCAAATCTCTAGCTCGCTATGCCCTTGCCTCTCAAATCGGCCTCCTCGCGCGTCGAATCTGACCAAAACCACAACGAATACGTCACAATATGCCAATGGAACAATACCCAATCGAAAGAATCGAAGAACATCAAAAATCACGAAATTTGCAAAACCCGAGCCCCGGGCCCACTTCTCGAAACTCAGAAATTTTTACATCAACGGGTTCCTTATCTCGCCACGAGTCTATACATACCAAGAACTCCCAAATCCGAGCTCAAATGACCCATCAAAACCCAATTTGAAATTTTAAAACTCAAGCCCTAGTTCTTCCCCCTTTTTGATAGATTTTCATGAATTTTCTAGGTTGATTCTACAATTAAATCATGTCTTTAGTTCATAAAACTCAACTCCAATCAATCCCAGTCGAAATCCCCTTCAATTCCCGTCCAAAAGCTCTCAAGGATGCTCAACAATGGAGGAAAACTAAATTAGCTCGCGGAACAAAATGAATTTTTAAAACCCTTCTGCCCAGCACATTACAGCATCTGCGGTGACCTTTCCGCTTCTGCGATTTCCGCTTCTGCGGAGCTTCACTTAATGCCCAGGACCGCTTCTGCGGTCAAAATCCACACATGCGGACTCCGCTTCTGCGGACAACTATCCGCTTCTGCGGAAATTCCCTAAGGCCCAACTTCGCTTCTGCGATAAAAATCCCGCATCTGCGGCTCCACAGATGCGGTACCCAACCCGCACCTGCGATCCCAGGCCTTCCCTTGACCTTCCGCTTCTACGATACCTATGCCGCATCTGCGAGACCGCTTCTGCGGTCCCAAATCCGCAGAAGCAAAAATACCAGAAGCAGCAGCAAATTTCCAATTTCACAAGGCCAAAATTCATCCCGATAGCCATCCGAAATCACCCCGAGGCCCTCGGGACCTCAACCAAAAGTGACAACCCATCCTAAAATATCATTCAAACTTGCTCCAATCATCAAAACACCTCAAACAACACCAAAACCATCAAATTACATCGGATTCAAGCCTAAGTTCTTCTAAAACTTCCGAAACTCGCATTTGATCAAAAACCCAACCAAAACACCTCCGAATGACCTGAAATTTTGCACACACATCCCAAATCACCTAACGAAGCTACAGCAACTCTCGGAATTCTATTCCGACCCTCGGATCAAAATCTCACCTATCAACCGGAATTCGCCAAAATACTAACTTCGCCAATTCAAGCCTAATTCTACACCGGACCTCCAAAATCACTTCCGACCACGCTCTTAAGTCACAAATCATCCCCCGAAGCTAACCGAAACACCGGAAATCACATCCAAGCCCTCTAACTCATAAGTCAACATCCGGTTGACTTTTCCAAACCAAACCTTCCTTAAAGAGACTAAGTGTCTCATTTCCTACCAAAACCTCTCCAAACCAGCTCGATCACATAGGATACGGATAATGAGGCATAAAGAAGCTGAAAATGGGAAAAACGAAGCGGTAATTCACGTGATGACGGGTCGGGTCGTCACAATATTTCATAACACTCCCCCTTGGATGTCCATAGATAATGTGCCTCGTTAAAACCTTACCAAGAAAAAACCTTGTGGGAAAAAATCTTAGTGAAGGAAAAATAGTACACATATCTTGTAATACGCATTACTCGCTGCCTCGTTAAAAACCTTGCCAGGAAAACCCAGTGGGATAAAATCTGTGCGAAGGGAAAAAGAGTGCAGCGCGTGCTATACTCCCCCTAACAAAAAAAATCACTTGATATCTCAAAGACGATAAATTCCAATCATGTATAACAACTTCTCAATTGCTGAGGTTGGCAATGCCTTGTGAAGAAGTTTGCCAAATTATTACTTGAACAAATTTGTTGAACATCAATCATGTCTGAAATAGAACTTTAGTGAAATACGTTTTATTTTGTCTCCTTCGATAGTCCTTCTTTCAATTGAGCTATGCATGCAGAATCATCTTCAGTGTAATTGAAATCTTGTTGAATATCATAATTTGGCATTACACTCACAACCAAATAGATTATCTGAACAACGAACCATGCCCTGCATTTGTATAACCAACATAACCTTGACAATATTTGTTAGAATAAACAAATCTATATCAAGGACTTCTTTTGAAATATAATCATAATAGTATTCCAGTATCTTTATATAGGAATTAAAGTATATCTCGCTAGCATATTGTTATACTCGTGGTTCTAGCAAGATACATAGTGCACCAATAAACCATGTACGCCATGATTGCTCTAATCCACATAAGGATTTGCTGAATCTTTATTTAATGAATTTCTTGGGAACCTTAATATGCTTTAGAACAGTTCAAATCCTTCAATGATTTTTATATACGCATATCAAATTTATCAGGTATTGCCAAACTAAAATCTTAAAGCAATTGTACCCGCCACAAGGGAACATGTTTCCATATAATCAATGCTAGGACATTTACGTAAAATCTTGTTTCACCCCACTGACTTTATACTTTCAGGTGTTGGGACTATCAGTCCAAAACTTCACGTTTTCCAAGTGAAGTCAACCTTAATTGCGTATTTTTCATTGACCAATCATTTATCTATCCAAATTCTATGACAGATTTGAGCTGTCAATATTAAAAATATTGAGTGCTCATTATATCAACAATATCATTGATGATCATTTTACATCGATTCCATCATCACTCAATAAAGACATAACTTATCGAGATCTCATTATTTTTAGGTACCTGAGCCTCTCCCATGAGGTCTCATGAAGTGTTATGTCATGGTGCTCTTATATAGCACCTGCCTCCTTATTATGACCACCTTGAACATTTGCTCATCTCCTTCTTCAAGGAGTTTTATCTTTGGAACCGATTAGTCTATTACGCTTCATGCGTTCCATAGACTATGTCCATCATAAACTTTATTCTATTTGGAGCATTAGTAGCTGAAATATGACATTTAGTTTGGGTCAGCAAATGCGCATGGCAATATTTTGCAAATGAATTATCACTTGAACTTCAAGTTCATATTTTCTTGTACGAGGATCTTAGTGTACTCATAATAGTTCATTCCATGTATTACTTTTTTCAGCTGCTCATTTTCTCCCCCTAATGTTGGGATCACCAACACATATCCCCAACCTTCTTTGGGGACCAATCTTTGTGCATTATGGTGTCACAATTAAATCATATAGTACATCCATATTTCTAGATAAAAATATTTGGTTCCTGACCCTGAACCAAATGTGATGGGGAGAATTTATCATAACTTGTTGGCTAGATGCATACAAGTGATGTTGTATATTAAATAATATACCTCATACCAAATTTCGATTTGGGAGTTTTATTCTCATAACCAATGGTTAGCTTAATTGGAGGCATACAATTTCTGCTAAACCAACTTTGATTTAAACCAGCATTATCAAAATAAATTATCATAATTTATATTCTGGAAATGCGCTCTAATAATTTGAGCAAGCAACCTTGCAAAAGCCAAACTGCAAGTTGACAACAAACGCATATGTGACCATACAATAAATGCATCTTTTAAAATCATATAATAGTAAACGGTCCACATGGCAGGTGACTGGGCCCATATATATCACCTTTTATTCGTTCCAGATTTTAAGGGATTCAATCCCAACCTTGACCGGTATATCATGAGAATAAGCAGCACAAGAGAATTCTTGAAGAATCTTCTATTTCTTCAATATATACCTATGTGAATTCTCAATTAATTTTCGCATCATAATTGAACCGGGATGGCCAACCGGTCGTGCCAACTAATATTTGTTTCAGTAAATATTTAATTTACTATGGCATGTGATTCCATCATCATGCTTATACATCTGTTCGTACAAATAGAAGAAAAATCGGGTAACCTTTCATATTTACCGGTATGATTATTGTAATATGAAGATATTCAATCTTCCTTTCATTTATAGTCTCAATATGCCAACCACTTTGGCTAATATATTTGAAACTCAAAAAGTTCCTTTTGAGACTTACTACCACCAATGCCATGAATAATTTTATTTATTCGGGTAGTAACATATTCGCTCTTCTGGAGCTCTCAATAATTTTGCACTACAAGATCTTTTATAACACCATCCAAGTGGTGAATTTTTCCTCCACGGAGAAAATTATCTTATCATAATAATTGTCATGGTCAAAATCATCATAAGCAAAATCTTTTCTTGCTTTAATTTTGCCTTTAATAACTTTTTATAAGGCATGGCAAATATTTTTGGCGTACAACATGTACACGACCAATGACATATTCGTGTAACCACATAGTAATGTTCATGATCTTTCTTTCTCTCAAACCTCCCGTAGAGGTGAGTTGCCATGTATAAATACATTCTTATGCATAATTTGTATCACATATATATTTTCACACTCACTTTAGGAATGAGTCTGCATTTACAATGCTTATCACAACTCGCATTATTTCAAAAAAATGGACTATAATCGTCTGAGCATGCCTCATATTTACAGACCATATTGATACACAAGTCCTTCACCTTTGAAGGATTATTTTGAGAATCCTTATTGTTCTCCTTTTTACAATTACCATAATGATGACTGTTATTATTTGATCATTGGCACGCCCACGTTCATTAGTTAACCACTTGTCTTTATTTAGACTTATTATGCACCGCTATCACATTCACTTCAAGAATGGAGCAAATCAAGTGGGACAAACTTCATGCATTTTCATGACAAATACTTTATTTTTCTTTAGTCATCATCATATCATCAATATGGTGCACTGGGACTCAAACCCAATGCCTTACCTATATAAAGGTATGATAGGTCATAATATGTTGGGACTCGAACCCAACGTCTTATTATCATGGTGCACTAGAACTTAAACCCGGTGTATTACCCTCAAGGTGTGATGGGACTTGAAACCCATCGTCTTACCCTCAACCAATAGCATAATTGTGACGACCCGACCCGTCGTCTCATGTGTTACTGCTTCGTTTCTCCCATTTTATGCTTCTTTATGTTTCATTATCGGTATATGGTGTGTTAGAGTTGATTTGGATTGGTTTTGATAAGAAATGAGACACTTAGTCTCTTTAAGGAGGGCCTAAGTTGGAAAAGTCAACCGGACGTTGACTTATGAGTTAGAAGGCTCGGATGTGATTTTCGGTGATTCGATTAGCTTCGGGAAATGATTTGTGACTTAGGAGTACGATCGGAATTGATTTTGGAGGTTCGGTGTAGAATTAGGCTTGAATTGGCGAAGTTAGTATTTTGGCGAATTCCGGTTGATAGGTGAGATTTTGATCCGAGGGTCGGAATGGAATTCCGAGAGTTGTTGTAGCTCCGTTAGGTGATTTTGGATATGTGTGTAAAATTTCAGGTCATACGGACATCTTTTGGTCGGGTTTTTGATCGAATGCGTAATTCGGAAGTTTTTAAGAAACTTAGGCTTGAATCCAATGTGATTTGATGGTTTTAGCGTTGTTTGAAATATTTTGAGGATTGGAACAAGTTTGAATAAGGTATTAGGATGTGTTGGTGTTTTTGGTTGAGGTCCCGGGGGCCTCGGGGTGAATTCGGGTGGTTAAACGGAAGGTTTTTGGAGTTAATTGCAGGTTCAACCTTGCTGGTATCTGTTGGTTTCGCACCTGCGGGTATGGGACCGCAAGTGCGCTCTCGCTGAAGCGATTGGAAGATGCACAGAAGCGGAAGTCTTGGCCCTTGCCAGATTCCGCAGGAGCGGAAGGAGGACCGCATAGGCGGCCTCGCAGAAGCGAGCTAGACCTCGCAGGAGCGGAATTTGGAACCCTGGTCAGGTTCCGCAGAAGCGGAACATTGGATCGATTAAGCGGTCCCGCAGATGCGATTGGGGACCGCAGAAGCGGAAGGTTGCCTTAAGTGAAAGGTCCGCAAAAGCGGACGTTGACCGCATAAGCGTAAGCCGCAAAAGCGGTACTGGATCCGCAGAAGCGAAATGCCCGGCAGTTAAGTGAAATTAATCATCTTCGCGAATTTTTTGAAAGAACAACATTTTGGACTTCGGACTAAGGAGATTTTGGGCGATTTTTGAAGAGGGTTTCGAGGGCTATCATCAAGTATGGATTCTTGGGCTTAGATTATGTTATTATTGTGTATAAACATGAATTAACACTGAAAACCCAAGGAATTAAAGGGTAAAAATGGGGTAAGTTAGGGTTTGAGAATTTTGATGTAAAAATGAAATTTGGAGGGTCAAACGAACTCCGATTTTGGTGAACTTTATATGTATGGACTCGTGGCAAGACGAGGAATCCGGTGATGTGAATTTCGTAATTTTTCGAGAAGCGGGCCCGGGGCTCGGGTTTTGCTAGTCTCGAGATTTCTGCTATTTCTTGGTTATTTTCGATTGGGTATTGTCCCCTTGGCATATTGTAATGTATTCGCTCTGATTTTGGTTAGATTCGACGCGCGTGGAGGCCGGTTTGAGGGGCAAAGGCGTCGAGAGCTAGGGATTTCACCGGTCCGAGGTGAGTAATACTTGTAAATGATATCCTGAGGGTTTGAAACCCCGGATTTGCACATCATAGT
The DNA here is from genome assembly GCF_001879085.1 of Nicotiana attenuata. Classification (NCBI taxonomy): domain Eukaryota; kingdom Viridiplantae; phylum Streptophyta; class Magnoliopsida; order Solanales; family Solanaceae; genus Nicotiana; species Nicotiana attenuata. The sequence continues at coordinate 339,399 of NW_017671002.1, forward strand.
GCTGTATTGTGGTGACTTGCATGCCAGGTATGAGCGTGGGGTAGAGCACCGTTGGGGATTGTGATTTGGTCCGTCCCGATTGATGAAATTACTATGTATTTTGACTTGAAACTACTTTGTTATCATCATGATTTGGGCTGATTGCCATGTTTTGGGCTTCGTGCCGATTATTTGAATCCTTCAGGGATTGATATCACTGATTTTGCATTACTTTGCATGTTATTTGACCTCGGTCCAGAGTTTTAATACTGTTTTGCAAATTCAGCCATTTTTCATGATTTGAAAACTTAAATGATATTTTACTGACGTTTTGAGCTGAGAACTGCTATTTTATTATTGCCCAAGGGGCTTATGTACATTTCTGGACTGAGCATGGATCGGGCTGCGCGCCCCAGCAGTGTTATAGTGATTTCTGAATATATGGATGGCTCGGGCTGCACGCCGCAGCGGTATTATATTGATATTGTGCTTGGGCTATAGGAGCCCCTCCGGAGTCTGAACCCCCACAGTGAGCGCGGGTACCCAAATGGATCGGGCTGCACGCCGCAGCGGTCATGTGCATTGCATTGCATTCATGCATCGGTTCCTGTTTGTACTACGTGTCATGACATTCAGCACTCTCATTTCATTGGCATTCATGCTACTTCTTGCATTGTTTACCAGACGCCCTGGTGTTAATTGTTAGTGGAGTGCTGTGCCCGAGGGGCTGACTTATGTGCGGACTTGCACTATCTGATTACGCATTCATTTGCTTGACTGATGGAAAAAGATGTTTTCAAAAGAGGTTTTAAACTGAGCCAGATATTTTCTATAGGATTTTTCACGGTTTTACTGTTTTCTCAAAGAGTTGTACTGTCCTATATAGCATGATGGAGTGCTCTTACGTGATTTCTTTCCTCTCAGTTATTATTTACTCTTATTACCACTGAGTTGGAAGTACTCACTTTACTCCCTGCACCTCGCGTGCCGTTGCAGGTATTGTTCACCCGGTAGCGGGTTATTAGCTGATTGAAGGTAGGGCTATTGTAGCTGAGCAAGGTGACCGCCAGCGTTCGCGGCACCGGATGTTGTCTTTTGATTTTCAAGAATTTTTCTTTATATATTATTATTGGCCCTGTAGTTGTGTTCAGGTTTCTTTAGATGCTCGTGACTTGTGACACCCCGGTCGGGTTGTGTTGGGTTGTACATACTGGTTATTATTGTCGTTAAGCTATATTTATCTATACACTTATGTTTAATAATTGTTAAAGAAACGGATTGGGTTAGTTGGCTGGCCTTGTCTTCACGAGAGGCGCCATCACGACCGGGTATGGAAATTGGGTCGTGACAATAATAGGTGAAAATGCACTGGGCCTCACTCTCGAGCCTCTAAAAATTTATCACTTTGTTGTAGACGTATGAAATATAACTATTCTTGTGGTCAGAACATTTCTTGTAAATTCTATTAAAGTTGATCATAAATCATTGTCATAATATTTCTTGAGCCTTTCTCAAAGATATTATTGCTCTCGGGGTATACCATGTCTATTGAATTTGATATAACGCCATATACTTTGCTTCACTCACTTCAACCAAACAGTTAGTAAAACAATTTATAAAAAGTACAACATAAAGGTAAAATACATATATAGTACTAATACATATTCAGTATTTTCATTGTTATATTACCTGAAAGGTGACACTATTTGGAACAACTCATCAGTTGTAGCATCATATTTGAAAATGATGAGTCAGTAGCAAGCATCGAGTAGGCCATAATACTGGAAATTACCTCTTCTAGTAGTCTTACGAATCGATACTAACTTTCAAATTATACAACATCATGAATTAAGACTATACTTTCTCATAGCTTTTCTTCTATTGGTAAAAGTGGTGTACACCATAACTAACACCACCAGACAACCGTCAAAGTAGAACTAAATAAGAAAAGTTAAACTGGAGCTTAGAAAAGTTTAGAGACTCGTGCTGATAACGTGTTACAAAACTTAGCTCAAAGTAATAATATAAAACAAGAAAATAGACAAGAATATAGGGAGCAAGAGAGAAGACATTCTTATTTCTTCCATGTATTCAAGTGTATTATAAAATGAGTTCTCATCCTCTATTTATAGTACAACATTGAGGTATACCAAAAGAATTTCATAAATATGCTATTAAGCATTTGAGATCATGGAGGAAGATCGTGAGTAGGTTATGGAGGTGTTGGAGTTACAATAATAATGGTGAGAAGTAGTAGAGGTTATCTACATAATGGAGAAAAGTAGTGAGAGTTATATTTGATTAGTGTACATCCATATAAATATGTATTTCATAACAAGAAAAAGAAAAAAAAGGACAAAGAACAAAGAAAACGAGCGAGGACTGTGGAAATAGGTGAAGGAATTTTTATTTTTATTTATTAAAGCAGCAAAAGAAATACTAATACTACTGTTGCTACTTGCTACTAAACCCTTTGTCTTAAACCCCTTTTTTCTTCAAAACTTCCTCCACAGCCTCCAAGCCAAATAAAAGTACAAAAAAACATCCGTCAATTTCCCTCCCTCTACGGCGGGGAGAGACGTGGGTTTAGTTCTTTTTCTCATACAAATTTGTTCCACAAGTATTGCTTCACCCCTTCCAGCTCAAATAAACACAAGCTTAAATTTGCCCTAAGTTGGGATTGAATACTGAAGTTTAATCTGTTCCAACTGGAATTTGAAGATGGCTCAGGTATCTCTTTTTATTTTCAAACTTTTGGTTTATTTTTGTTTTTGTTCTTTGATTTTTTTGCCGAACCTCTCCTCGTATTATTTTTTCTCCAGCAGAATCAATGGTATGTTTATGCTTACGTATCCTTTTTTTCTTAATGATTTTTCAATGATTAAACATAATTTTTAGTGAATTTGAAGTTACGAGCTGTGTATACCAGTGGTGAAGCCAGGATCTTATATAAAAAGGATTCGAAAAATGTCACACCAAGAATTTGAAGTCATGACCTAAAGTGATTTTTGAACCTTCTTTGCAACTCTATTACTATAATTTTTCCTCTGTGGATTCCACAGCTTATTTATGACTCAGAGAACTAAATTTTAACCTATTTGCACTGTATAATTTTCAGCGAAAGGGATTCAAATGAACCCTCTTTCTCCGAGCTAGCTCCACCAGTTATGTAATTTTAATTATTTGTTTATTTTTTGATAATACGGTGTCCGGTCAACTTGCCCCTACCTCCACCTGGTAATTGCTCCTCTCACCTTCCCTCTATTCACCAAGAATTTGGCAGATGAGAAGAAATTACCTAGTTCTTTTATTCAAATCTTGGTCTTCCATGGTTCGTCCTAACTTTATTGACCACTTAGCCATACTGTTTGAAACATGTTAGCTTCATGTAAATGCTCCATGTCACTGATTTTCTATACTTATAATCTCCCACTAATTCCCAAAGTGCAAATAGGGTGATAGTAAACTATCAGTAACATTGCCTGCTTTGTCTGAAAAATACTTTAGGCTACATGTATTCTGGATGTATATTCTTTTGTGGTTATGTAACAAGAACGATTGCTGCTTTTATAGGGTGCATCAGAGGCTGTTGAGGCGGTTCACTTCAGTTTTATGACTGATGAAGAAGTTCGTAAGCATAGTGTTATAAAAGTCACAAGCCCTAACTTGCTTGATACATTAGGCGGACCACTGCCTGGTGGGCTCTACGATCCAGCAATGGGTCCCCTTAGTGAGAGATCTCAGTAAGCTTAAATTATGTTACCTTCAATCATAAATTGATACTTGTTTAGATAAGTAAATTGGTGTAAGTTTCTGTAAATTTTGTTAGTATTAATCATAAGTTGACATTTGTTTTAATAGGTCAATTGATGTGTGTATATATATATTTTTGATCCGTAGTTAAATTCTATTAACAGAAAGCAGCCGAGCACAAAATTTGTGCCGGACATCACAAAAATGGGAGGCTCCCCTATATAAAAACAAAAGGAAAGGGATCCCCTTGCGCTCCTGTGATGAGTCAACAAAATCAACCGTGTTGTTCTCATCAGACACATCTTGTAGTTTACAGGAAGATGCTAACAGGCCTAAACATCTATATCTTAGAATCTGGATTAATCTAGCTCTATCATAAAAGCTCCTTAAATTCCTTTTCTTCCCAATAATACCTAGCAGACTCATGCTGGAATAGTCGTCCAATACTTATTAAGTGACCTGTGAAGGCTGCATTTCCACCAACCATCCAAAGGTTCTCTGATTGACTGTGACATAATCCAATGGTGTCCAAAAATATTGAAGAACAGCCCGATGACTGCCTCGTAACACTGCAATGTAGGAACAAATGATTGTTGGTCTCCTCTTCTGTGTTGCACAAAAAGCATCTGTTGCACGAAGATATCCCTTTTTTTTCTGGAATTTTTTGATGAAGTTATCCCTTTATCTGGAAATTATTTTGGGTATGGCAAGCTCATAAGCTGCTACCTATATAAAGCAAGCTATCTTTTCTGTGATAGGAAAATTCGTTCTGTGATTGCAAGAATGCGACTTAGGGAGAAGAATCTCTTGACTCAGGGGCAGCCGAATCTAATTTTATATGAGCTCCTGTTTTCCATATCGTTTTCTAGGGCCACTCGTTTTAGTTGTTTGTCCCACTGTTTAGCAACTTGTAGCGTGAGCTGAGTGAGAATAACCCCTACTCTGCTGTTTCCAGGTGAGTGAGTCAGCGTCCTCAAAATTCCGGTGCACCTATTCTAATTCTTGGATGCAGAGATAATCTGTCCACTACCTGATCGAAACACTGTCTTCTGAAGTTAAGGTTCCATGCGTCTCCACTTCTACATTGACTAATTGCCGCTGCATCCACAACCAAGTTAAATAAGTCAGGAATAAGGGTGTGCACCCATCCATGCATTCTACCAAAATCTTGTACTCCTTCAGTCCCTCTTTAATCTCTGTATTGACCTTAAAAAGTGACCATAAACTATTAATATGCCTCCATACCCCAACTTCATCAGGGGAACTCACAGCTGAGTGCATCAGACTCTATTTCTCCCCTACTTACAAGAGATGACATTTCACCATTGATTACTGTCCTCCTTGCTATATCTCCATAGCTTCATCAGGGGAATTCACAGCTGAGTGCATCAGACTCTATTTCTCCCCTACTTACAAGAGATGACATTTCACCATTGATTACTGTCCTCCTTGCTATATCTCCATAGCTTCATCAGGGGAATTCACAGCTGAGTGCATCAGACTTCTATTTTCTACCCCTACTTACAAGAGATGACATTTTCACCATTTGATTTACTGTCCTCCTTGCTATATCTCCATAGCCACTTTAGCAGCAAGCTATTATTGTGAAGTTTCAAGTTTCCGATTCCGAGACCCTCCTCTTATCTTGTCCTATGTCCCACTTTATGAGGTGGAAGGACCTCCTTTCTTTGTTGCCTTCCATAAGAAGTTCATTCTCAATTTGTCTTAGGCAAGCACTACCTTGCTTATGATTGGAAACAATGGCATCATATAGGAAGGAGATGCATCACGTACACTATTAATCGGAGTCACTCTACCCACAATGAGTGGATATTGCATTTTTCATATAGCCAATCTCTTCTTAAACCTATCAATAATGCTATGCCATACAGAGTGAGCCTTATACTGGTTATACATAGTCACCCAAGAGGCATTCCAAGGTATGGAGTGAGGAGGTTTCCCACTTGGCATCCCAAATTTTCTGCTAATCTCTAAAGGTCATGCATTAAATTGACGGGGAACAGAAAGCTTTTCTTCATTTGCTGTGATAGCCCCTTTCTATTCCAGCAAGACAGTAACTCAGCAGTAGTGCTTGACATCACCCATTTAATTCCCAAAATGTTCAAGAATAATTGCCACAACTGTGTGGCAGTTCCGTACCGTAGGAATAGATGATTGATAGTTTCTGCCTCCTCTTTACACATATAGCACCTGTTAACTATTTGGATTTCCTTCTATGGAAACCCAAACTTGATTGGGAAGTGTAATTTCTATTGAGTGCCACACTATGCTAGAGTGCTGGTGTAATGATTTTATTTTGATAATTATAGTACTGTTTGTCTTTTGATTAGGTTAATATATTTGCGCATGGAAAATGTTTGTAACTCGTTATGCTCAATTTGTTGGACTGTAGTACCTTGGTCCAGTTAATATATGCATATACAAAAAATGTTACCCTCTAAAAAAAATCAATTTGTTCTTGTTCTGTTGGATGCTTTTTCTTTGTTATGTCTTTCTGTTGATTTCGCTATGTAATGACCTGTTCAGATGTAAGTCATGTGGTCAAGGTACAGTTCACTGCCCTGGTCACTGTGGTCATATTGAACTTGTTTCACCGGTCTTCAATCCCCTGCTTTTCAATATGCTGCACAATCTTCTGCAAAGAACATGCTTTTATTGCTTTCATTTTAGGGCATCAAAAGAAGAGGTAAGTCTTTTTATGAAAGTATTATTAGTTCTTTCCTTTAGCACTTGTATTGCCATATATTTTCCTTACTAATACTCTACATTTCTTTTCTGAGTTAGGTTGAAAAGTGTGTCTCTGAATTAGAGTTAATCGCAAAGGGTGACGTTATTGGGGCCAAAACCATGGATGTTCTCTCTCCCGATAACTCTGCTGATCGGGAGGAAAGTGAAGGGAGCCATATGTCATGTACAACAGATGATTTGAGTTTGCAAGATCGTTCTGAGTACAATAAGAGGCCATCTTGGGACAATTTCCAGTTTACTGAAGCTATGGCAGTTATCGATAGAATTCTCAAGACGAAATCTGAGAAATGTAGCAATTGTGAAACTAAAAATCCAAAGATCAATAAACCAAGTTTTGGACGGTTTCATGTGGTATGTCTCATTGCATCACATTGGTCTGCGTCGTTCAGATTCCCTTTATAAAAGATGCATTGTTCAGATTTCTTGGATGTCATGTTGTATGAGCTTCTGATATTACTGAATGAAGTATTGATTGTGTTATAGAATAGATGCTTTTTGTCCTAAGCTTGACGTATCATTTTCTAAAAAATAGCATGCCATATCATTTTATTGCCAACAATGGTCTGAAACAAATCCAGCACTTAGGTACATATGGGAAATTCATAGTTTGTAGCCATTCATGGTTCTGCGGAAGAATTACCTAATTTTTTCTCTTTTGGGGGATGATGTTGGTTTCTAGGTCACCTTGCGTGTACCTTGACTGTCCAACACGTGCTGCATCCTTCCACCAGGAAAAGTATCGAGTAACTCCGCCCATTAAAGTTTAGTTTAAGTAGATGGAAGGAAATCACTTGTTTGCCTCGGTTGATTCAAACTCTGATCTCCCATGGTCGTCTACTCTTCGTTCTTCCCTGATATACTGTTGGGCCACACCATTATTTACTCCTTTTCAAGTAAACATGTGGTAGAATAATACAATCTCTCTTACCTCTTCAAGCCAGCATTCCGTTCCTAATACTATATCTCTCACCTCTTCAAATAAATACTCCTTAAGTCAATACCATTTCCCCACCTCTTTGCCTTGGGAGAAATCAATTGAAGATATGAATAGTTTCATAAAAGTTTTATTACATGTACACTAGGCTGTTAAGATTAGCATGGCCCTTGCGCAAGGATGACACACAAATCAAGAAATGGTCCAAATTCTTAGAAGGATTTTTTGTGATTGTGAAATAGAGAGAAATGGACTTCTACTAAATGCTGCAGAAGGTATTGTGGTAGATAGTTCGCAAGGGGTTCACTTTTCTTGTTAGGAAAGAAGGATGAAATTTTCTCTGTGAGCTCCTGTTGTAAGCTGTTGTTGAAGAAATTGTCTGGAAATGATGGTGTGTGGCCTTTGAAAGTTATTTGGAAACCAAGGCTCCAAGCAAAGTTTCTTGCTTTGGGTGGATTGCAACACATGAAGCATGTTTGAGGCAGGAAAATTTGCAAAGAAGGGGATTTAATCTTTGCAGCTGGTGCTACTTTTGTAGAAAAAATGGGAGATAGTGAATCATCTACTATTGCATTTCAGGTTTGTTTGGCAAATCTGGTGTATGCTCTTGAACTTCTATGGGGATTCACCAGGTGATACCTGCCAACATCAAGCAAGCTTTATGCAGCTGACAAGGACAACCTTTTAGGAAAAAGCAGACGGCAACTTGGTTGTAAGGACAGTATGACTCGATTTGAAAGAAATTATAGGCGCTTTAAAGGAAGCGAGGAGAATATCAGTTTTGTTTAAAATAGATGTATTCGGAATCTAAAGTTATGGGTAGTGCCTCTTTTGATTTTTCAGTTGATGTAATGCTGGATTTCCTAGATTCCCTTCAGGTTTGAGGGATCTGCTTCCAGTCGGCTAATTTTGTAACGCTGCAGTATCATCTTGGTACTGGCTGACAGTTCGTTTAATAAAATTTTACCTTTTACTGATTTGAAAAAGGTTGTTAACCTGGAGAGCATGACTGGTGAGATGTTAATCTAGTGGTGGTCAAAGATGTGTTTATTCAACCCTGACAGAGTTTAGCCTCAGGTTGAAACATAAGTCGTCTTTCCCTGGTATTAGCTATCAACAATTCTTTTTTTTTTTTATTAAAAAAATTAGCTCCCTCCCCAACTTGCGATCCCCAGTGAAAGTACAACAAAAAGGAAAAAAAAAGAAAACCGTGTTCAATAGGTGAAGAACTAAATAGCTTGACAACTGTTTTTTTTCTCAGTGTATATTGCATAATTTATTTGTTTATATCTGCAAGTGTTGCTTTAGCCGTCCTGCAAGTTTCCATAATTGCAGCTTCCGATAACATGTTCAACTTAACATTCTCTATTTGGATAAACTTTTTCTTGATAATCAAGAAATCCCAAGGACCAGTGACGCGCAGTTCGAACACTCGGTGGATAATAAGCCCGTCCTTCTACCCTTCTCCACTTAAATACCCGGCTTTTGTTTGCGGCAGCGTGTGCCTAACCCACAGATCACAAGCTACTCTCTTGCCACCAGACTGAAGCCTGGGGGCTTCTCTATTTGGATAAACTTTTGTTATTAACATGTTCTAATTGTGACTATTTTTCCATTTCTAGTGGTACTTTATTTTTTTAATTGTGAACTTTCGAAGTACTATTGTCCATCCTGCTATAATTCTGGTTGAGCATGAGTTCACATGTTTGTGTTTTCTATATCTACCCTTTCTTAAATTTGTCCTACTGTGGAGCTTTCACAATGGAAGGTACTCTTGATTGGGTTGTCTGGGAACTCTTGTTATGTCGACAATGTTTTCAGGAATACCTGCTTTCAACATGATCTCATGGGATCATGTTCAGATGCAGGCATCATATATCCTCAACATTTTCTGTTAATTTCTGGAGTTTGCCTATTAGTTGCTATGATTTTTTATTTCTTTTGTGAAATGTTTTCTCGAATTAAATAAATAGCAGCACTACTTCTACAGGCATACAGATTACCTTGCAGTTATGAAGTATTAAACTGCTGCTTTCTGCTCAATTGGTTTTCTGCAGGATATTTCAAGTAAGCAAATCATTTTCAATTATATCAAAAAAAGTCAAACGTTCAATCTGCAGCGCACTGGTGGAAGTGAGGAAAATCTTTCCCCTGAGGTGGTAAATGCCACCGAGCCATTAGGGGAAGCTGAAACCAGCTTATCTATGGCTTCCTCGGATAGATTAGAAAATTCTATGGCACGTGGAAGGCAAGGGGATGAGGAGTATATTGTGATGCAACAGAAAGACTTATTTTCAGTAGCTCATTTACCGTCTCAGGTATGGCCTCCACCGTGAGCCATAAGCTAGTAGTTACAATATTCTAGCTTAAAGTCTTTGTCATAATTATTCTGATGATAATAATACCTTAGTTGTTATATACATTTGGTGCTCTCTTTAGCAATCTTTTTATGTTATAATTGACAGGTCAGGAAAATTATAGAGCATTTATGGGAAAACGAAGCTCGTCTTTGCGCATTCTTCTGTAATATTCAGGGTCAGCACCTTAATACACCTAGCAAGGTGGCTGGGCCCTCTATGTTCTTTTTGGATTCCATTCTTGTACCTCCAATCAGGTTCCGCCCTCCGGCCAAAGGGGGTGATTCAGTAAGCATTTTGAACACCTTTCCGAAATTTCTTAAGTTTGTATATTTGCTTTTTGTCTTGTCAGTCTGGCTACGAATCATGTACTGCAAGAAGTTGTGCTCTTCAAATTTGCTATATCATGAACAGATTCTGAAAAAGGATATTTCACATTAGGTCTTTATCTCACGGTTACTTGAATCTCTCTCCTCTATCTTTATCCCGTACTTAAGCAGCAGTAATGAAATTAATCTTGCAAAATCATTGAATATTTTTCTGTCTTGTCCACTACTTTTGGTTGATACTGTAGATGTTAGCTGTAGCTTTATGTTTCTGTTTATGGAGGTATGCTAGCTTTATGTTTCTCTCCTCAACTCATTCATAAGCTTTCACATATTCACATCTACCCTCTTGTCCCCATGCCTACATTTTTTTTTGAATTATCCATCTTCTCACATATTCAAATCTCCCTCTTCCACACCTTAATTCCCCTTTTAGCATTTTTGAGCTTCTTTGTCAGCTGAAATGGAGGTCTGCCTGAGACATCATATCCACTCCACCAGTCTGCCATTCCATCCACAACAATTGATTCGTGTTGCTTTTTTGTAATGGCATAGCAAAAGATTTTGCTATAAACCTATAAAAAACCTTCACACAAGCAAATACCTTTACTTTTCTGGCCCTTTTACAGCTCATAGTACACTTTATCTAGGTCCAAAAAGTTGCATTCTCTGCATTGGACTAACTTCCTTATGTCTTTGAGGAAATAATTGATCTTTTTTTGAAATGGTGAATTTTCAGTAAATTAGTTTCAGCACTACGATGTATGCTGAGATTAGTTCAGCAAAAACAGCAGAAAAAGAACGGAGTACTTTTCTCGTCATCTATACATATAGTTTTAAGTTTTCCATGTTGGTTGACAGATGAGTTAATTGTCTCACTATATGATCTTAGGCAATCCTCACCTCGTGAGCTTGTTTTTGGGATTGAGTTAGGTCCAATTTTCATTTCTTCACATGGCATCGAGCTAGCTCTTGGGATTGAGTTAGGCCGAAGGTCCATCTCTTCACAATAGTGATAAAGTCTAATGGACTTTGCCTCTTTTACATAATCCTTCGTTTACAAAAACCAGAAAAATCCAGTTATACTGGATCTTTGTGATAGAATTGGTTTTTCCTTCCGTCCTTCAAAACATCTTGGGTTTCTCTGATTCCATATGCTGCGCTTAATGCAAGCTGGTACTATCCTCCTTAACTTTATCTCTTCCTTGTCAGTCTTTCCCCAACCAATTTTTCTCGAATTATCCATTGTAATCCAGATGTTCAGAAAAAGAGCCATGGGTTGTTTGTTACTGGGCAAAGCAGAAAGAGATGGTTGACTCTCATCCCTTCAGGAAGCTGTTATCTCAGCTTTCAGGCAATCTAATGACCGGCCCATTACTTTTAGAAGGAATCTTTTTTTAATAAGGTAAATTGTATTAATCAAAAGGGAGAGAACTCCCGTATACAAGAAGTATACCAAAAAATAGAGAATTTACATCAGAACATGATTCTCTACAAAAGACGCCCAATCTTCTATACAAATAGGGGCTATATGAGTGCACCAAAAAGCGATCAAAGATAAAAGACTATTCTTAAGATGTGAAAAAGGAGACTCAATCCCCTCAAAAACTCTCCTATTTCTCTCCCCCCAAACTATCCACATGAGAGCTAACGGGGCGAACTTCCACGCCTTTTCCTTTCTTCTTCTACGAAAACCGGCCCAGCTATATAGCATTTCCTTTACAGTGCTTGGCATCACCCATTGAACACCAAAAAGGTTCAGGATCGCCCTCCACAAAGCCGAGGACACAGGGCAATGCAACAAAAGACGATCAACTTCTTCCCCTGAGCTTTTACACATATAGCACCAACTAACAAGTGTAATTCCCCTCTTTCGCAGATTCTCAGCAGTCAAAATCACTCCCCTCGCCGCTAGCCATGCAAAAAAACACTCCTTCGTGGGCGCCTTAGGAATCCAGATCGAGGAGTATGGAAAAGAGGCCTCCTCTCTCACCAACATACTTTGGTAAAAGGACTTGACGGTGAACAGACCATCGCCACGCAAACCCCATCTCCAAGAATCACAAGATGGCTGAGGCATGTCTTGCCCATATAGCAGTGTCAATAAATCTTGGAGCTCCGCAATCTCCCAATCTTGCATGTTCCTTCTAAATGAGAGGTCCCATACTACCCCTCCTACATGTTCCTTATGAATCTGTTGGACCATCAGAAGACGAGGGGGAAGGAGACCCTCAGAGTATCCTCTCCACACCACCTATGATTCCAAAAGCTGATTCTCCTTCCATCTCCCACCTTGTAATAGATGTTGCCACTAAAGGATTCCCAATTCTTCATGATGCTCCTCCACATGCCACACCCGAAAGGTGTTGTGATTGTCTTGGTCCTCCAACCCCCTCCCGTGAACGACTCGGGAAATTGAAAGCTACATTCAGTTGCTTCAACTTCTTAACAACGATCCCTCTTTTGTCTTCATACCTGACTATGTCAAATGGACTTGACTCCAAGGGAATTTTTTCAGTTAAAGGCTGTTACCTCTCACTTATTGTTCCTTCCCATCCCAACATCTCTTGGAATTGGAAAACTATCTGGAGAAGCAAGCCCTACAAGGTCAAATGCTTATCTGGATAGCAGCTAATGGCAAGTGCCTCACTCTCGACAACTGTCAAACGAGAGGCCTACACCTTTGCAATAGATGCGTTCTCTGTAAAGAAGATGCGGAGAACATCAACCACTTGTTCTTACATTGCTGTGTCTCTAGCCAACTTTGGAACCTAGTTTTTTCCATCATGGGCTTGAACTGGTGCATGCCTAGCTCTCTTCTGGATTTTTTGATGGCTTGGCAGAGAGGAGGAAATGCTAAGTCCTCCTTCCCCATGTGGAACACTATTCCTGCAGCTATCTGCTGGGTAATTTGGAAGGAAAGGAATGCTAGAATTTTTAAAGACAAGAATGGCAATATACTTCAGCTCAAGCAGAATTGTGTATTCTTGCTTAGTTTTTGGTGCAGCATGGCTATGGCAAATGTTTTAAGAGCCTGAAGCCATGCTTGATTTTATTTTTGCGTTTACGTTCTTTGTAATGTTTCTCAGCTTTTGCCTGTATTTCTTTTCCAGCATTTTGCTCGCTCATTTCAATATACGTTACCTTGTTAAAGAACACCTATTACATAGTCGAAATCCCCTCCTCTGTAGTTTGTCCTGTGTCAGATAGTCATCGTGGGCTATAATCCATGAGAAAACAGGAACTTTAGTTGGTGCATTTGACTTCCATATCTGTTTGTAGGCCACTGTTGTTCTAGGGAAGTCCTTCAATCAATGACTCATAACACGACTTAATTGTAAATTAACCTTTGCTGTGTGCTTGACAAAACCACAGGGGAGCTATGTGAATTTTTCTCCTTCTAATTATATCCCTTATTAACTTACATTTAAGTTTTGATGTTTCTTCAGGTTATGGAACATCCACATACTGTTCTTCTTGGCAAGGTCCTTCAGTCAAATATAGCTTTGGGAAATGCCCATAGCAACCAGGCTGGAAGGTCTAAGATCATAAGCCGCTTGATGGATCTTCAACAATCTGTAAACGTGCTGTTTGATAGCAAAACAGCTGCTGGTGAGTTTATTCTTCTCTTTTGTGCTACCAGTTCTACTTTTAGATGGTGTTATTAAAAACCATTGCTTAAAGCAATGAAGCGATGAAAACTGAGGGTCATCGCTTCACGGGCGAAGCCATGCACTTTAGATAAGCATGCACTTCAAAATGACACGCAAAGTAATTTATTCTTTGAATCTCAACTTTGAGGAATTGGATTAATATCAACATTATTGTGTATGAGATGTTGAAATTAGTCATTTTAATTGAAAATTTGATTAGTGTATTACTAAATTCTTACATGTTTGGTACTTTCTGTTTTTATGTAAATTGCGCGCTTCACTTTATAGAAGCGTGCACCTCAATTCTCGCTTTTCGCTTCAAGACCCTTGGACCAGTTACTTTTTGAGCTTTTCACTTTTAAAGACACTGCTTTTGAAATTGTTTGGCTGGGGTGCTTCCTGGTTAGTTAGTACTCTTTCTAGAACCATTGGAAGGCAGTATTTAGTTTAACTTTGACTTGCCCATCTCTTCTGGATCTGGAAGATTCATGGCTTATACTTGTCATCTGGATCTTTCAGGCTCTTGAATTGGCGACGTTCTAAATTTTGGGAACTTTAGGTTTCCAACCTCAGTTGAGAACTTAGTTGGCAAATAATGGATGGTTGTAAACACAAATCTCATGGCCATTCTTCAAATGTTAAGAAATTTTCAGTACGTTTTGGAATCCTTAATTGATAATCAACAAGATCCCTACACGACAAACTTAAGTTGTACTAAGAGCTCTTTAAAAGTTCCTTTTTTGTGAATTTGGAATTTTATTTTATTCATAAGAGCACCAAAGAAGTGCCATGATGTACAGAAGACTTGGACATGTGCTCCTTAAAAGTTACAACTATACTAATAACTAGCATACACACACGCACACATATATACTCTATTACATATACCATCCGGAGTATTATCAACGCTGATCACATCACGAAGTTACTTCTTCTTTTACCAGACTATTCCCAAGATTATTTAAGGATCACTAAACAGATATCTTACCCAAACCTGTCAGAGAACGGTCTGACAGACCCAGCTGCCATTTGTAGGTTGGAAGAGGAGAACTAGGTTTGCATTTTGTAAGCGCTTTAAGTGATGCAGTTAGGGAACTATGATGGCATATCCTGATTTGTCCTGCAAAATTGTAGAGGTCGCGTTTCACTTGGTGTTGACCTACCATAAAGTGGAAAANGAGGTCGCGTTCACTTGTGTTGACCACCATAAGTAGGAAAATTGTCAGTTTGTTGATAATCCGTCTATATTCAATTTAAAAGTTTAAATTTTTAGAGATGGGACACGTTTATTGATTTATTTTAGGTCTTCAACACACCCCCTTATGTACGGGTTTAAATTCTTTTTTCTAGTACCAAGCACGTGAATTATTTTTGCTAATGGGTGACAATGAGACTTGATCCCAGGACTTTTGCCTAGATATCATGTTAAATTATGTGACCGTTTCATCTAAAAGTTTAATCTTTAGAGGGAACATCTTTGCTAGGTCTACAACCATCCAAATAGAAATGGACTTGAGACTTGACCGCAGCTGAGAATCCCTGTTATCTGAATTTTAGTTGGTTTATTTTTCTGTAGATTTGCATGTATGTGGCATGATATTTAATCTCTAAATAAATCAAGGGTCTACATGTGTTCCTTGAAAACAACATTTAATTTTCTATGCATTGTTGTCTGCGTGATGGTGTTATAGTGTTTATTTGCTATTTCCTGCTGATCTGTTGGTCCGACAACAATCATTTTCTTGGCTGATTAGCAGCATCTTCTATTTAAATGGCAGGTCCAGGTCAAAAAGATGTTGGTGTGGGCATATGTCAATTGTTGGAAAAGAAAGAAGGTATCTTTCGCCAGAAAATGATGGGGAAGAGAGTCAATTTTGCCTGCCGATCAGTTATATCTCCGGATCCGTATTTATCTGTCAATGAAATTGGAGTTCCACCATATTTTGCTTTAAGACTAACCTATCCTGAGGTATTGATGAATATGCTAATTTTACTTATTTTAGAATTCCTGTGCTGTTTCTACTGTTCCCTATCTACCAAGAAAGTTAAAAAAAAAGAAAAGAAATTCAACTTTCAACTTTTTGCTCACACCATATTAAATAGATTTAATCTCTTTTTTCTTTGTTTTTTTTTATAAAAATTATTTGCATTTCTCATCATATTCTGCGAAAGTTCTGAATTATCTTTTATATTATCGTGCTCAGTTCTTTAACTAAAATATATTCAAATTCCTTTTCTTGATGGTCTTGGCTAAATTAAAGAAAATATACCCAGTAGGCTTGCATAGCCTCTAACCCTGTGCAAATCTTTCTCAAACTCTTACATGCACACTTTAATCTCGCTACCAGAGTACGTGAAATCAAAACCAATGTCCCCGAGTGGCTCATATGAAGTTAAGGGCAGTTTGGTGGTACTGATATTTTTGGAGCAAAGGAGTAGAGGGCGGTAGAAGGACTAGTCTAGATTAAGGCTATAAGATGAACTCCATTTTTCTCTTAAACTAATTCAAAACTAGAGAGTGTCTTATTTCCCTAAAACAATAGGAAACCAACTAAAGATTTTTTTTTTTGATAAGGCAAATGATATTATCAACAACTGGAAAATTCCTGTAACAAGAGGTATATCAAAAGGTAGAGATTCTACAACAAAACATGATTCTCTATGAAAGAGACCCAATCATCTACACAAGTAGGGATCTCATAGGTGCAGCAAGAAGCAATCAAAGACAAAAGGCTATTGTCTGGGGATAGTGTTGGATTCTCTACCAACAAGATTTTCTTGTCAACAGATTTGAATCTATCAAGATATTCTGCGCATCCTTGATTATGTGCCCTATTTTAATCAAAGGTCATGCTTGTATATCATAAATGAGGGGGGGGGGGGGGTATTAGGTTGTGTTTTTTAAAATGCTGGCTCGAAAGTTGAAGCGCCTGCAATGTGTGCTTTTAGTTGAGCGGAAGGGTTGATAACAACTGAGTGGAAGGTTTCCAATTGTTAATTTTCTGGTATATTTGATTCTTTGTAAAGATAAATGTCAGCGAAGCTTCATACAGTGGAACCATGGAAAACATTGTCTTTGCTTAAATATGTCCGAGATTCTTCTAAGCTGCTGAGATGGATCTAATTTTTTTTTGGTGGAGTAGTATTCATATTCGATTTACATGGGTTGAATAATGAACCAGTTAGAGCAAATATATCCCCTTTGCCTGTATTGTTCAATAGCGAGTTATACTTTTTTTTGAGAATGACAATAGCGAGGCTATAATCATGTAGTTCAATTTGGCTATATTAACTACCTGAAAACAAGAAAATGAAAAATAAAAATGACTAAAGAGTAAAAAAGCAGAGTAGCATTCTGAACATCTTATTTTTATATTCGAGCTGAATGCTTAACTTTTAGCATTACTTGTACTTGCTCGTTCTGTGCTGATATCTCATTCTTTCATCAGAGGGTGACTCCTTGGAATGCTGGTAAAATGAGAGATGCTATCATCAATGGGCCTGAAAACCATCCTGGGGCTCTCTCTTTTGCTGATAGAATATCTACTGTGAAACTGCCATCAGGCAATGGTACAAATATCAAAAAAATCCGTATGGCAATATCTAGAAAATTGCCTTCTTCAAGGGGGGCAGTGACTCAGTCTGGGAGGAACGATGAGTATGAATTTGAAGGCAAAGTTGTTTACCGGCACTTGCAAGATGGGGATATTGTTCTTGTGAATCGGCAGGTAGAGCTTTTTGCTTCAGTTTGCGGAGCCAATTGTATGCAGTATTTTACGCTTCCTTCTAGAGGTGCAATTACTATTTTCAAATTAACAAAATAACCTGTTGTTTAACAGATTAGTCATCGGCAACTATGATGTGATGTAATTAAGGAAAAAGTAGTTCTAACGGATATGCCACTATAACTCTTGCTAGCTATAACATGGATCATACAAGGATATCAAATTTGATTGAGATAACTATGTGATTGCCTGGGTTTAGATGCAAAGGAACAATTTCAGTAGTTTAGCTCATTCAATATAATGGTATCTAAGCTTTTATTAATTTATTCATAGCACAAACGAAGCAAAATTACAATAAACGTGTGGTCCTTCCCTTTGTTTCTTGTTCATTTTTCTTAGAAAGGTAACAATATATTAATAATCAACACAAAGGCTGTGCTGGAGCCATATTTACAGTTTTAAAAAGCAAAAATATGAGCTTGCTCTTCATACTAGGGTACTAAGAATTCTAATAGGGGTCGTTTGGTACGCGGACTAAATTATCCCGGGATTATAATCCCTAGACTAATTTATCCCACCTGGGAGGTGGGATAAAATAATACCGAGTATGATGAGATAAGGTGGGATAAGATGGGATATCCATGATTAAGTCTGGGACTAAGTTTATACCATGTTTGGTTGCTGGTATAATTTTATCCTGGGATAAATTTATACCATCAACCAAACATGGTATAAATTTAGTACCATACTTTATCCCATCTTATCCCGCGTACCAAACGACCCCATAGAGTTTCAGCTGCCTCTACATAGTTTTCTTTACCTTGCATTCCTTTCTTCCCGCACAGTCCACCATATATATGCTGGGATTGTTTTCCACCACTTCTTCTGCCTAACATTACATCCCACATTATTCCAACACATAAGAAGGTCATATGTAATCTTAGGCGCAACCGATTTGAAGTGAATCAGTGTAGTAAAAAGCTGCCACAGCTGGTCTGTAACTCTACAATGTAAAAAAAGATTGCTGTTATTCTCTGTATTTGCATGACATAAAAAACATCTGGAGCTTAGTTGTATGTCCCTCCTTTACAGATTTCCTGGGTCAGATAAGCCTGTTCAGTTACCTACCAGGAAAACATGCCACTGTAAATGGTATTCAGACTTTCCAAATATGCTTCCAGGGCCAACTTTTTCTTTGTAGAAGGCGATAAAGAATAAGCAATCTTAACTGTGAATTTGCTGTTGCCCTTCCATAATAAACAGTTTTCTGTGTTGTTTTTTTTTTCTGTGAAGAGGGTAAACGTTTTTATTAAATATGTAAGAAGGAGGCACTGAAGTAGTATAAGGAAATTTTGTTCCTTCTATAGGTTGAAGTAGTATAAGGAAATTTTGTTCCTTCTATAGGTTGAAGAAGTACATAAGCTCAGACAGAAAAGCAAAATCAGCGACCATTTTCTTTTTAGACCATAAGAAAAGACTCTTAGATGTACAGAGGACATAAGCTCTTTCTTCTTACTAAAGCATCTGCAATTTCGATCAAGACAAATACTCCAAAATATGCATATAGGAATTGCTCCAAAGCTGCAACTCTTTGCAATGAACTGCCCACTCCAACTGCTTAGAGCTTGCTGAATATCCCCAGGTATAACCCACTGGCTCCAAAGATGTTGAGGAAAATTCTGCCATGTAAGATTGCAATGTAAAATAGGTGATTGATAGATCCCAAAGCATCCTCACATGTGTAGCATCTGTAGCAAAGTGTAATCCCCCTTTTCTGCATATTATCTTGAGTTAAGCTAGATGAGTAACCTCCCATAGCCCTCATAGTAGCGGTACTGTAGTACCCTCATTGACCTCATAGTAGCAGTACTGTAGTGCTTGCGATAGAATATTAATGTAGTAGATCAAATTTACTTGCCTAAAAGGGTCGCATTAGTTGTCATGGCCTCGGGGTAGGTATTCTGAACAAGCTGTTCTATTGGCCTATTAAATGCACCACTTAAATTGCCTGGAGGATTCAAAGGACATCCTGAATTCTTATGGTTCCTTTTTGGATCTCACATATCTGAAGCAGTGACGTGTGACTTGGGTCCACTTATGTTGTTGTGGTGACCAGTGTTGAAGACCTTTTGTTGTCTAAAATCAGCTCTTTCTAGTTTTGGTACATAGTTGTTTGGTTCTTCTCTTTGTTGCTTCACTTGCATAAACAAAATATTGACGACAGTGATAAATGGAATATGTAACCATAACTGCGCTGTGTTAACCTTTTGCGGGCTAAAATGAGCTGGTTCTAGTTTTTGGTACATAATTGTTTGGTTCTCTTTGGTGCTTCAGTTGCATAAACAAAAATATTCACGACAGTGATCAATAAAAAGGGTATCCATAACTGCTTTTGTGTTGCCTTGTTACGCCGTACGCGTTGTTTTATAGCTGCACATGGTCTAACTGGAAAAATTGATGGCAGCCTACGCTACACAAGCCCAGTATAATGGCTCATGTTGTCCGTGTACTGAAAGGAGAAAAAACTCTTCGCATGCACTATGCTAATTGCAGGTTGAAACTCTTATCAGTTTTTCCATGTTTGTAATGGTACAAAATTTCCTTTCCAAGACTAATCTGTTGTTGTATTGCTTCAGTACCTATAATGCCGATTTTGACGGTGATGAAATGAATGTCCACTTTCCACAAGATGAAATTTCTCGTGCTGAAGCATATAACATTGTAAATGCTAACGAACAGTACATTGTTCCGACTAAGGGAGATACAGTTAGAGGCCTGATACAGGTTTGAGTAACCAAACTGGACATTGTCACCAGAAATTTTATGATTCGTTCTTGTTGTCTGTTTATTCTGTATTTCTCTTAATAGTTCTTTGACTTGTATTCATTTCTCCAGGATCATATTGTAGGTGCAGTGCTTCTTACCATGAAGAATACTTTTTTAACCCTTCAAGAGTTCAACCAGCTTCTGTATGGATCTGGTGTGTTTGCTGCTGGGCCTGGTTCAACTTCTGGAAATCATTCAAATAAAGTTTCTGTAGTAGATTCTGAAGGTGTTGTACAAACTATCTTTCCTACTGTCTGGAAACCAAAGCCTCTTTGGACAGGGAAGCAGGTGAAGACTAGCAAAAACAAGCTCATTATGCACTCATTTGGAAACTTCCAACATGAATTGAGAGTAATCATAAAAGTCAACTTCCTACTGAACTGATCATTTTAGCTTCTTATTTGTAGGTCATCACTGCATTACTAAATCATCTGACAAAGGGTAGTCCACCTTGTACCGTTAAAAACAAAGGGAAAATTCCATATCCGTATTTCCTGAGCCAGAGTCGCCTAGCTGAGTATCAGTCAAGAGAAGAAGAAGAAGATAGAACCGCTGAAAATAAGTTCTTAATTTGGAAAAATGAGCTTGTGCGTGGTGTAATTGACAAGGCTCAGTTTGGAAAATTTGGTTTAGTTCATACAATTCAGGAGCTTTATGGGGCCAGCAAAGCAGGGATTTTACTTTCTGCTCTGAGTCGTTTATTTACTATTTTCTTGCAGGTTCGCTATGTTGTTTTAGTTATTTCTTTCTCCTGACACGTTTGTTTTCTTTTTCATGCGTGCTTGGGTAAATCTTTCATCTAAATTTACTCATTCTCTTCAGCTTCATGGCTTCACTTGTGGTATTGATGATCTTGTCATCTTACCACATTACGATATTCGGAGGAAGGAGGAACTTGAAGGAGGGGATGTTGGAGAGGACGCTCATTGTGATTTTGTGAAGTTCAAGCCTGGAGAAATAGGTGAGCATGTCATGAAGCTCTTTGAGGTTTTAAGTGTTATTCTATCTTCATTAAGCTAAGGAATTGTGTGGCAACTGACGAGAAACATTTTGCCTTATCATAGCTATGCATGGCTTTCTTTGTAACTATTTCATTTCTTTTTTTATTGCATACACACACGCAGACGCACGCAAACACACACCTCTTACTATATAGCTATATTTGATGTGTGAGTTGGAGGCAACAAATTGACTTTTCACTAACTAGATTCATTACCGGTGTGCATGAGGAATTTAATACTGACATTAAAATTAAGTTACATTGTGCTGTATAAACAAATATATATCAAATCTGAAGGAAAATGGATGAAGAAAATTCATTTAGGTCTTGTATGCTCCATAGGAAGAGTTATATAGTATCAGTGTTCTATACCATTGTTTGCTATTGAAGTCTTCCTTGGCATGTGCTTATCAAATGACTATTGCGTGTTGGTAATTTGGCATGCAGGCCCTTTGGAGCTCCAACTAGAAATTGAGAAAGCCATAAGCGGCAATAAAGAAGCTGCCACAGCAGCCTTAGATATGAAGATGAAAAATAAACTGGCAAATAAAGGCTCACAATTTAATAAAGAGTTGCTGCTAAAGGGATTGCTGAAACCTTTTCCCAGAAACTGCATTGCCCTTATGACAATTACTGGGGCAAAGGGGAGTACGGTAAGTTGGTAAATTTTTGAAGTCGTGCTATTTAATTATGGGGAAGTTCACAACACTCATACTTTAAGGCTGGTTCTGTGTTACTGTCTCATCATATGTATAAAGTTCTTAGGAAAGGTCTCAATAAGTTTTTAGCTTAATCTCAAGACATGCGGTTTCTATGACTAATTGTAGATTATATTTCTTGACAAACTTTTAGTTCCTTCTAATTATTTTCTATATTGTCTCAGTTACATCCTGCTTATGTGTGTGGTATTTTAAGTGAAAATGTGAGTACGGGGTAAAAACTCTTGATGCATGATTTTATATTGTCTGGCTGTAAGTGTCCAAAATCCTTATCTTTGGGACCTGTTGAACCTAAAAGAAAAACTTGGGAAAGTAAAGGTGACTTCTTAGCGTATCCAAAAAAAGGTGACCTTTTGCTTTGCTGCTGCCGTATTGCTTGAGTGGCCAAATACTGTTTTGGCTTACTCTATTCATGTAATAGCTGCTTGTTCTGCTTAAATCAGTTATGGTTTTCATGAAATGTTACGTGAACGTAGATCCGTGTTCTAGAGAAGCTTGCCTGTTACACTGTCGCAGAATTCCTTATTAGCTTTAGGAGCTCGTGTAAACAACTGTATGTTTGTGTCTTGTTATAAAATTGAAAAGGTTAGATTAGGTCCTATAAGAAATTGTCAATGTCATAGAACTGATAGTGAACTACCTTCCACATTTGAATAGATAAAAATACTTTGAGGAGATCTAATTGTTCATGATCTTCCTGATTGCTTTCGAGTGAAAATGTTTATGAATTGCCTGGGTTTAGATATTAAGTACTGGAATGGGTAATGATCCACATAAGCTCTCTGATACAACAAAAAAGGTGCAATTAATAAGGAAAGAGTCACATGTTGTTTGGCACGACCTAAAAGTTTGTAACTGGAAACACTTTGTTTTGAAGCTTAAAGTAAAATGGTTAACACTATCATTTAAGTGCTTTTGTTTTCCTTTAGCTTTCACATAGGTTTTGATGGGTAGTCTGCTTTCCTACTAAATTTGTAGCTGTGCACGCTTTTATGTTTTGGATATTGTTATGCTAGACTTTATGATTGTACCCATTTTTATGTCTGCTGCATGCCGCTGCATAGGAAAGCATGCAGCTGCAGAATTGTGTATCTTTGTCTGGTGTGCTATTAGAATTACGTATATGATTAGGATTGGTAGGGTTTGTTTAGGATAATCTGTATGGTTTTGCACGACTCACGATTGTTGACCAGAAAAATTTCCACATCATTTTGCCTACACTGTTAGTTCAGCTTTATCGTAACTGTCATTTTCACATTGTCTTTGCTGAGTACTGATGGATTCTGTATCATTTCTTTAGGTTAATTTTCAACAAATTTCCTCTTATCTGGGCCAACAAGAGTTGGAAGGAAAACGAGTGCCACGAATGGTTTCTGGAAAGACATTGCCCTGTTTTCCACCATGGGATTTTGCTTCTAGGGCAGGAGGCTATGTCAGTGATCGATTTCTTTCTGGACTTCGTCCCCAGGAGTACTACTTTCATTGCATGGCTGGTCGTGAAGGGTAAATATATGATTTGTTCCCTCTTGATTTTATCATTGTGGCTTCTACCCACTTGGGTCGAGAAAAATGTAGCCATGTATGCTCAGGCTCTCATTTGAGAGGAGCCTTTGCTACGTAATTTAAGAAAATGAAGCCAGACCTTTTTGTACAGATGGTAGGGGGAATCAGGATGAGGGCTCTATATTCCTCTGCTACACCAAGCGCAGTAAAATTCAATGGGAAGATTACGCTAAAGAGTGATGAGCTGAAAAAAATTTAGTGCCTTGTAAATGAACTGTACATAAAATGTGGATCAACTCCCATATCTGGTGGGGGTTTATGGATAAATGAGTCATTTAATAATTGCTGAGCGATCAATTCTATTTGTAGAACTGCTAAGTGAAATTCTATTTCCAAAATCCTTTTTCAAGCCCATGATAAAGAAATGAACCTTGGGCCTTACTCAACCCGAAAAGCTAGCTCTTGCGGTGAGGATTGCCCAAAGCTGTATAAGGAGACCAAGGACCTCAAATCCCACCGATGGGGGACAACTCAAACTTCTCCTTTATGATTTATTCATGTGCGCCTACTACTATTACTTCTGCATCCTTGGGTTAGGGTATTTGCCATATCTGACTTCCACCTTCTGGGTGTAATAGGTTGATTTATAGTCCTCTCTAAGGATTTGGCATTATGTATGCTACTTCTAATTTTGTTGAAGCATATGAATAATCTTGTTATTGAATGGTGGCTTGACCTTTTATTTATTAACACCCATAGCTTAGAATACTTCTCTATTCCATTCTCTTTCTGCTACTGAGGAGAAGGTTGGAAACTACCTATATCTCTTTATTTAGTGTTTATGGATAACCATTACCATGTACTCCGTCAATAACTATTCTGTTGGTCATATTTGCATTTACTTGCCTCACTGTTGGCTCCTTGTGTACAGATTAGTTGATACTGCTGTCAAAACATCTCGCAGTGGATATCTACAAAGGTGCTTGATAAAGAATCTGGAATCTCTTAAAGTCTGTTATGATTATACTGTCCGTGATGCAGATGGTTCAATTATCCAATTTTATTATGGAGAAGACGGTGTTGATGTACACCGAACAAGTTTTCTCAAAAACTTCAAAGCACTGAAAGATGTAAGAACTGGATTTCGAATTCCTTTATTGACAAATAAAATGTGTGCTGATTGTGTAAGGTTTGCCATACAGATAATCCAATTTTTTTCCATTATACTAATAGTTTATTAACTTTAACGATGCATCACACTTTTGATTATTTGTATTTAGTAGTTGTAAAAATTCATGTCAAATGCTGTGTATTATACATCATTTAGTCATTTTTGTTTTAGTATCTTGATATTATGAATTCTTTAACAGTTCTCAAAGCTAGAATTTTTATAATTTTACTTTATTCAACTGTGGAGTACCTATGAAACTGGATGAAGATGTAAACAATTCTTAAGGACTTATTCAGTTACTCTATTGAACAAAGTTGTATATTCTGGATGTTAACATTTCGTAAGTTTTTAATAAGCATAAATATAATTACCTAAGATATTTGAGTAAAGTGTACATTAAGATACTACAGTGAATATAAAGAAAGGATCAGTACAAACTAGTGCGATTTATTCAAGCTCGAAACTTGCTGGGAGGAATTTGTATTTAGCATGTAATAATTGAAGTTTGTCATTGACAGAATTATTAAATGGCTCATTTATCCATTTATTGATGTTTAGAATCAAGAAACTATTTGCCAAAAGTTGCGGCAAGGGCGGAAGCTCAATTCCTATATTGAAAGGTTGCCTGATGGCCTGGAAGAAAAAGTGAAGCAATTCTGGGGGAAAAAAGCAAAAAAGTTAGAGAAGAAATTAGAGAAGCAAGTGAAGAAGGAAGAGATATCGAAGCAACTGAAAAAGGAGGAGGTGGACTTTCTAGAATTAGTGGGACAAAAATACTTCTCGAGTTTGGCAGATTCAGGAGAGCCAGTTGGTGTCCTTGCTGGTCAGTCTGTAGGTGAACCGTCAACCCAGATGACGTGAGTCAATATGTTTCTCTTTTCTTCTCTACATAGGTTATTTACTCTGTTGTTATTAAGTACTTTTGAACCATGAGGCATGATGAGATGGAAATGGCAACGGAAATTGATATCTCCTAATGGAAATGCTAACATATGATGCAAATAAAATGAAATTAAGGCAAAATATCATGTTACTGTAACAATCAATACTTGAACTTCAGGCATTTTGCTCCAATCTTGCTCTTGTAACGTACTGTCTGTGGAATAAGTTACTGTGGTTGTACTTCAACTACTATTTGCTAATATATTAAAGGCGGTGAAGTGCATTAATTAAACACTCCCATTCTAACATTCAACAACAACAACAACAACTACCCAGTAAAATCCCACATAGTGGGGTCGGGGGAGGGTAATGTGTACGCAGACCTTACCCCTGCCCCGATAGGGCAGAGAGGTCCGATAGACCCTCGGCTCAGAAAGACGGAAATAAAAAAACAAGAAAAGTGAATTCATTAGTAACTCCAGCAGAAACCGTTATAGTAACAGAAGCATAAAAACCAAAAGATGAATGGCATGCAATAACAGTAACCAGAGTCTAAGGCCCGGGTCTAATATAGACAACAAGAATAGTGTGGGTTCAACATAAACTGCAAGCCATCTAAGATCAACCCTAATCCAACCCCGCCTCACCCCCGGTATGAAGTAAGGAAAGCTCTACTACCCCTATCCTACAACCCTAATGCTTGACCTCCAGGCCTTCCTATCAAGGGCCATGTCCTCGGAAATCTGCAGTCGTACCATGTCCTGCCTGATCACCTCTCCCCAATACTTCTTAGGTCTCCCTCTACCTCTTCTCGTACCCACCACGACCAACCGCTCACACCTCCTCACCGGTGCATCAAGACTTCTCCTCTGCACGTGCCCGAACCATCTGAGCCTCGCTTCCCGCATCTTGTCATCCACAGGGGCGACGCCCACCTTCTTCCGAATATCTTCATTCCTAATCTTGTCTATCCTAGTGTGCCCGCACATCCACCTCAGCATCCGCATCTCTTCTACTTTCATCCTCTGGATATGGGAGTTCTTAACCGGCCAACACTCTGCCCCATACAACATGGCCGGTCTAACCACAGCTCTATAAAACTTACCTTTGAGTGTCAAGCATTAGGGTCTAAATTAGACAATATTGACTCACGTCACCTACCTTTGAGTGGTTTTACAAACCACTGGTACAAATATGTATGTTATTATTCGTAGGATGTAATGTATATGAACTTGAAATAATTCTAACTGGGTCTAAATTAGACAATATTACTTGCTGACTTTAGTGCTTCTGTCGGTTTTAGAAGCTACAGGATTAATATAGTGACTGAATTATTTGTTTGTACTGCTCCAATAGATAATCCGAGCTGGAGAAAGGTGTATGGAAGAATAATTATATGGATATTTAGTATTTCACTGCTTCAAACCTCTTTTTCTTATCTTTTCTTTCCCTGAATGTCCAGCTTGTTTAGCGGCTTAATTGTTCTTTCTGCATGTTAATACCTTGGGTGTACTGTTTTTCGATGAGAAACAATGAGGCTGTGTCTATGGCCTTGCTTGTTTTTCTTGTTTTCGATCAGTGACCATTCTGCTGGTCCAATATTTAAATTTCTGCTCTCTATGACTCTATGTCCAGTTGGATTGATGCATTTCAGATACACTTGCTTGAATTATTGTGGCCTGCTTTGATCCGATCTAGTCTGATATTAAAATGCTTCTTATGATGTTTGAGGATTTTGTACGTCAGTATTGGTGAAATTTTGATTTTCTCTAGTTACAGAATTTCATATTGCCAGCTATTAAAGCCTGTCTAGAAGCTTGGTCATCCAACTTTTGAAAATTCCACCCAGCCATCCCAATTATTTCGCTTACTTGCCAATTACTGGCAAATTGAAATTATGTGCAAAAGTACTGCTGCTGTGAATGAGTTCTGGTGAAAATTAGGTAAAATTGATATCACAAAGGCGAAATGAGATGGAAATAAAAATATTGAATGCACCGAGTCATAGACGAAATATTTTAGATATTGTGCTTGCATCACCAGGGATTCATTGATAATGAATGGTATCTTGTTGGAACATGTGTTTTGCCTAAATATTGAAGATCACTGTGGTAGTGTTTTCAAATACACACAACGTTTTGAAATTCAATTATCCAAATGCAACCTTAAAGTATTAAATGCTGTTCTCATTTTCAGACTGAACACTTTTCATCTTGCCGGCCGTGGAGAAATGAATGTCACTCTTGGAATTCCACGTCTTCAGGAGATTCTGATGACTGCCTCTGATGCTATTAAAACTCCTATCATGACGTGCCCCTTCCTTGGCTGGAAATCAAAGTAAGTTGAATTGATCTCTTCGTTGTTTGGAGATGGGTAAAGTATGTCTTTGGATTGGAAACCCTTTGAGCTGATACTTCTCTAGTCCACATTGGCAATATAAAGACACTGCATTTTCTCATGGATAATATGATTCTATGTAGTCTTTCTTGTTGACACTTTCTTGAAATCTGTTGCAAAATCTAAATGTTTTAAGTGATCATCAGGGATGATGCCCAGTCTCTTTTGGCCGAAGTGAAGAAGATCACTGTCGCTGATATGATTGAGAGTATGGAAGTTAATCTTTTGCCGCTGTCAATATACAACCATCAAGTTTCTCAACTTTACAAGCTCACAGTTAAGCTCAAAGAGCACGAGTTTGTGTCATCAGAAGATTGTGATTATACCCTAAAATATGTGTTCTTAAGGGAGTTGGAGGATGCAATAGAAAGTCATTTGGCCTTGCTCTCTAAAATTAATGGTATAAAGAACTTCAAGTCAAGCTCAGACTCAGTGGCTTCACATGAGACTGAAGAAAATGCTTCCAGCACCAGACATGAAGAAGAGATGCTGGATGATGATGATGAAGCTGAGGACGAAAGAACTGAAGAAGATCTTAGTTCAGATGCACAAAAAAGAAAACAGCAAACCACTGATGAGATGGATTATGATGATGGTCCTGAAGATGAAGCTAGTGAAGCTGAGACCACTGCTGAAGTTGAAGATGAGAAAAGTGACCAAGCACATGATATTGGAAATAGGGATGAAGAGGAAACTGGAGACCATGGCAATGAAGAGCAAACGTCTAAATTGCACTCTGAGGAATCAAATATCAAAACAGTTAAGTCGAAGACCAAAACAACTGTCCAACAGAAGAAAAAGAAGGAAATACGTAGCAAAAAGGATTCAGACAGGTGTGTCTATATTGCTGTGGAGGGATTGCATTTTGAGGTCCACTTTAGATTCGTCAATGAACCTCATATCTTGTTAGCTCAGGTATCTTCAAGAATTTTTGTTATTCTCTCAGTTATTACCTAAAGAAAGACATTGAATACCCTTCTTTTTATGCTCTTATATTCTTTTCCTCAATCCGCACTTAATTGAGCACTTTGCTATGCACTACCTACCATATAATCATCCGTCAGCTAGCTTTTGTTGAGTAGACTCATGAGTTGATCAACTGGAGCTTCATTGTGAAAAAATGTTATTTTCTGTCTGATCATTGCGCACCTCTTGGCAAATTGTTTGCCTTGAACTTTTGTGGTCCATAATACCCTTCATTTACAAAGTGCTCTACGTGGCGCTGCACTGAGATAGCTTCTAAATTTCTAACTCATGCAGGTTGCCCAAAAGACTGCAAAGAAAGTGTATATTAAGAACGCCGGTAAAATCGACCAATGCAGAATGGTCAAGTATGATGTTAGTGAAAATACTGTGATGTGGGATGAAAAGCAAACAAAGAATCAAAGCCAAGACACTGATTCTGCTTATTGGGCCCTAAAAGCAGCTGGAGTGGATTTTGGTACCTTTTGGGAAATGCAAGATGACCTTGATGTTAATCGAATATACACAAATAATATTCGCTCTATGCTGAATACTTATGGAGTTGAAGCTGCCCGGGCAGCAATCATACGAGAGGTTAAGACTGTTTTTGGAATATATGGGGTTGAGATTGATTTCCGACATTTGAGCCTAATAGCTGACTACATGACTCATACGGGTGGATACCAGCCAATGAGCAGACATGGAAGCATATCCGAGTCTTTGTCACCGTTCCTTAAGATGTCTTTTGAAACGGCATCCAAATTCATAGTTGAAGCAGCGTCTCATGGTTTGACTGACAACTTGGAGACACCATCCTCCAGAATTTGCCTAGGGTTGCCGGTGAAAATGGGTACTGGTTGTTTTGACATAATGCAGAAGCTAGATATTTGATGTAACAAGCATATGATATTATTATTCGCTGCGTTTTCAATATAATTATTTATTGGTGATTATCAGTTTCTGTGCTGCAACTGTTCCCCCATGTTCATCACTTAGTTCGCTTATTTGTGCGATTATTACTATCGTTAGTGTCATCCTTTATATTGTAAATCAAATTGTTCTTTAGTTAGTGGCTTAATTATATATACACCTGCTGAAAAATTCGATTAACTCATGCTTCTTTAGGCTGCTTTGACTGAGTTGTCTTGATCAGTAATTATCAGTTTAAGATCCTGCCCACGCAGTATTGCTCAAAATTACCACGTTAATCACACCAGTGTTGGTTTGCTTTCGTCTGCTAATCCAAGCAATGTAGGTTGACAGTGATAATTCACCTATCATATTAAAAGAAAACATCATTCTTCTCATTGGTGTTTAGGAATGCGCCAGAGATCAAATCACGTTTGTTTGTAACATGTCAGTCAAATTTAACAGTCCATTTCCAAATCTAACAGCTTAACTGGCGAGTGATATTTTCTGATTGCTTGGTTTTAAAACACGGAACTAGGTTCTAAAGTTTGATTTCTCATATATACTAGTATCTTTCTCGTGTCCACCCATCTCTCTGACTTCGGACAGCTGCTAAATAATGAGGTTCGGCATCTGCTTGAGCAGGAAGAAGAAGGTTTGAACCGCCAGATTTAGATAATTTTCATGGGCCAATAAGACGGTGTCTAGGATGGCAGCCAACTATTTTTTCGTAGGAATTATCTTTTCCAATCTGGCTCTTGAAGACTCATTTTTTTTGCAAATTAGTCCCATATTAGTATCTGAATTAGTCGAATAGAATTCTAATATAATAGAATAAGGTTCCTATTTTGGAATTTTTTCCTAACTATACCATATATGAAACCTTATTACCAAAAATGTGCATAATTTGTTAATTATCCGCCCAGTCCACACTTTAACTACAATTTATATACCAATCCATAATTAGGCAGATTCTGCCATTTAAAACGCGCGAAAAAAAGGCACAAAATCTGCGTTTGATTCTTTCCACATTAAATTCGAAATTTGAAACGAAAAGAGATCTGATTGCTGCGTAATTCTCTCTTTCACTACAATTCAAACAACGCAGAGCTTCAGAAGCTTCAACAACGCAATACAAATTGTAGAATTCAAAATTGTTCTTCATCGTCCTCAGTACTCAAATTGTCGAACCTATATCTGTTCTTCATCTTTTTTCTCTCAACTACACGAAATCATGTCAAAAATCCCAATAATGCTAAAATTGAATGGGAATTGGGATAATTATGTCAGATTTAGAGATTTTGAAGTTAATGCCATTGTGGTAGATGAGAATGCAGGTTTGTGTAGTTCGAAAATGCTTAGAATTTTAGTTTTATGATATTATCTACAAATTTACTACATATATCTACAATTTGACTACAAGTTCTTTATTTGGTGCAGGAAAAAAATATTTTAATATACAATGTCTCCAGATTGTAGATAAATTGTAGGCAAATTGTAGTTTACTTGTAGTTTGTAGTTAATTTGTAGATAAATTGTAGATAAAATGTATATATATTGTAGATACTATATTTTTGATATTGTAAATTTTTTTTCTTTGTGTTTGTTCTGAAAATGTAGGTGAGGGCTTCAACAGATCATATACATACTGTGTTAGATGGTGTGAAGCGGTACATGAATCCTACATTATAACTACTATTAACTACAAAACTCTACAATTATGTATAAAACCAGTTCTACAATTCAAACAAATTTACCTACAGTGAATGTACAAATTACCTACAGTTTAAGTACCTAATATAAGAATAACTACAATTTACCTACAGTTACAGGGCAAACAGGAAACACATCATCCACAATCATGTCTACATTATATCTACATTTTAGACTACAATTAATCGTGGAATGTTCTACATAAACTACAAACTAACTACAATTACACTACAAACAGTAAATCTAGGTGAGGGCTTCAACAGATCATATCCATTACACTAAATCTACAATTACACTAAAATTTACACTGCAATTACACTACAAATACACGACAAACAGTAAATCTAGGTGAGGGCTTCAACAGTCAGTATTTCTAAGTCGTTTGGAGAAGTTGTCGGCAGCTTTTCATATTAGTCTCTTTACCAATAAATTTCTCATTTTTGACTTTTCCAGAAGAGGGAATTTTGTTTGGTACCCAAAAAAAAAAACTACTAAAGTGTATCTGTTTTCATTGTTTTGCTAGTTCGTGGCGTATTAAAATGTTTGTTGCAACTTTTGATTTCATGTAGACTTTCAGAAAATCAGATCACATGCCACAATTGTTGCAGAGGAAATTGGCACGACATTCAAATATAATGAGATTTCGCTGGCTAATGCATCTCAAGGATATCTTTCGTTGATTGATCTTGCAATCGTGGATGAAGAACAAGAAAAAATGTGGGGTATGGGTAAAAACGTGGGTGAGGGGGTGAGGCGTAAGGAGAGAGGAACGTGAGATATATGGATACCTTTAATTAAGGAGTAAAAACTGCCCATTAATTAGATATGGATACCTTTAATTAAGGAGTAAAAATAGCCCATTAATTAAACCCTTAATTAAGCATGGTATAAGATTGATAATTTGGTATACTAAGTGTAATTTACTCAAACCTTAAATATATAGGGTAAAAAGGTTTCCTATGTGGTATAGGAATGTAAAAATTCCTTTTGGAATTTGTGCATCACTAGAACAAGTTCCTCAAGTACTCGGTGAGAAATATTTGAGGACTGGAAAACGTTCAAGGGCCCTTTTATAAGTTAAGGACTATATCGATATTAATGCCACTCTCTCGTTGTTATCTCTTTTTCGGCAATAATTCGGCTTTTATCTGTCATTCTCCCGCGAGACAAAAATCTTATAGTACCTTTTTTCCAATGTATTTTTATGGTACTAGTCTCTATGAACGTGCCTTGCACGTTATTGCCCGTCAATCATCACAAACAAACATTTAGGTACTTCTTGTAATTCTTTGAAAATCAATAAATTATTTGTTTGGAAGAACATTTATATTTGCTGGAAAAATTCATCCGAAAAAAGTCATGTAATTCTTGTAATTCTTCTCATTTATTTAGAAAAATCAATCAATTATCTATATTATTATAAAAGCATGAATACAATGTCGGTTTACAAAAATAACCTTATAATATTAAGCATAATAACTCATAATAAAAGGACATAACTGGAATTCTAGATATTAGCCTTATAATTGNCCATATAATGACATTATTTTATTATATCATCTCAAACCTCCTTTTAGAGGTGAGTGCGGTATATTCACTACCACTAGCACGTTCATATTCTTTGAAGAATGAATATGTATTCATAAATCAGACGTGGTCACATTCACATCATGAATGGACCATAATCATCTATATGTGCTTTACAAAATCTCATGTCAAATTGATGACAAATATTTTTCACAGAGTGAAAGATTATTTTGAGAATCCTTATTGTTCTCATTACCACAAATGATGACGATTATAATTTCGTCTATTGCCACGTCTATATCCATTGATACATTCATAGTAATAATTTTGTCTTCTTTCAGACTTATCACATACTGCTATCACACTCTCTTAAGGGAATGAGAATGGAGCAAATTCAATGGGACGGGTTTTCAATTCTTTGCCGACAATCATACATGAATTTGATCATGGCGAGGCATATAAATTTTACCACTTCAGGTGGTTAAAACTCCATTAGAGTTATACTCAAACTTTGTTGTCTTTGCTTGTATTTAAAATCAAAGTATAGAATAAAAGAGAAAAATACAGTAAAATATTTACCTTAAATCCAGAATTTAATCATGAAGGAAGTTCATGGAATAATTGACAATCATTATGCTCAATCCCAAAGCTTCTACTCAATTGGTTAGAGTCTCGTGCTGATAACGTGTTATAAAATAATAAAAGAAGAAGAAGAGTAGTGCAGAGAAAAGTAGAGGGAGAGAATTCTTATTGATATTGGATGATTTACAATGGAATATGACCCCTCTATTTATAGGGAGATAGTGACTTAGCCACCAAGTAATAAACCCTAGAATCTCTCTAAATATAGACATTCACCATAAATAAAATTCTATTTATAACACTTTTATTGTTATGTTTCTTTATCAGTAGTGAGCATCTCTTATCTCCATTCAACCTTTTATCTATATTATTATAAAAGCATGAGTACAATGTCGGTTTACAAAAATAACCTTATAATATTAAGCATAATAACTCATAATAAAAGGACATAACTGGAATTCTAGATATTAGCCTTATAATTGTATTAGTTTTAGGACATAATAATACATGTTAGGAATCCTACATGATTACCTTTAGGAATCCTATTAGTATAATTACTTTCGGGCTATCTAATTCATATAAAATTGAACATGTAAATATCTTTAATCATGTAATCATTAATTTAGGATATACTTCTTAAAATTTTGTTATTACTAATTTAATTTGAAAACGCATTATAATGTCCTATTACTAATTTAATTTGAGAATGGATCATATTGTCCAAATCTATTTAGAAAAAGGAGAGACTATATTATTAAAAAAGCATAAATACAATATTAATATACCAAAATAGCCCTAAAATATTAAGCAGAAGAACTCATAGGCAAAGGACATAACCGCAATAACCTACCTTTTGGACTACAACACCTTCTATGCTAATTTTTAATATTTAAATTATAAAACTAATAAATTTTTTTCTATTAAATTCTTATTGAAAATATGTATGAAGGTTTATGTCACGACCCAAATTCACTACGGATCGTGATGGCGCCGGACACCGTTGTCAGGCAAGCCAACTAAATTATCAATTTAAATTCTCTTTTAATAACTTTGAAATCTAAGAGTTTTTCTTCCATTCTTCATATATAAAATAACCTCTGTTTCAATTTGAATGAAGAAATAACTAATAATACGCATCTTTCAAAGAAAACCCATCCCAGAACCCGGTGTCACAAGTGCATGAGCAACTACTGATAAGGATATAAAATACAGCACAACATCCGTCCGGAATACAATGGACAGAAAGGAAATACAATTCACTAGAAAAGGGCTTTAAAAGCTGCGGGCCGCCTTGCATACTGCAACTCACTTAGTCCCCAGATTATCCGTGCTGCTATCTAATGTAGAATATACCTGTGCAACAAAAATGCACAGAAGTATAGTATGAGTACGTAATCAACGTGTACTCAGTGAGTATCCCGCCTAATCTCGAAAGGGTAGAGACAAGATGGTCAACCTGGACACTTACTAGCAGTCCAATAATAATATACTAAATATGTGAGGGAATCATGGATTATATATATACAGTTTTAACTCACAAAGCTATAAAATAGGCAATACACCTTCAACAAGTAATAAGGGATTTTCAAGTTTTACTCTTCTTTATTTTATCCATTTACATCAAGCCATGAAAGGCAATATCTTCATTTAAAATTTCTCATGCATCAATATACACAAATATCATGCGCAAATCATGCCGAGGCGACGGCCCGCTCCAACAGAAAAGAAATGTGCACTTGCCGAGGGTCGACGGCGCGCCTATAGATGCATCTATTAATCTGCCGAGGCGTTCGGCCCGTTCCAAAATAAACACACACAGATAGACAGTCAGTCAATAAGTCAACGTGGAGCAATTATCCAAGAAAAACCAACTCTCTTTAAATAATCCGAGGAAGCGAAGCTTAAGTCCTTTTTAGAAATCCATTTATAAATTTAATGTGATTTAAGCAATTCAAACCCTCAAAGGGGGTCACAATTAATCCAAATACAGTATGCTCAATCAATCAAGTAAGAACTTATCAGGGAGTGTTTATCGATACATATATCAATTCCTCTTTTAACAAAATTTTACAAGTAAGGTTAAATCTCTTTAGAAATTCATTTACAAATTCCATGTGACACAAGCAATTTGAGCTATCCAAGAATTTACAATTAATTCAAGTATTCATGCTTTTGGGTCCTAGCTACCCGGACAATAGCAAATAGTAGCTACGCACGGACTCTCGTCATCTCGTGCGTACGTAGCCCCCACAAATAGGAGCACATAACCAATTTAAACTCACCTATGGGGTAAATTCCCCCTCACAAGATTAGAAAGGAGACTCACCTCGCTCCGAAGATCCATGACCGGCATTCTACATTCCTCCGAAGGCTTGAACCGACGCACAATGCACCAAAACTAGCCAATTAACGACAAACTAATGAGAACTTACTCAAATACTTGTTAACAATTCAAATTACACTAATTCCCAACTCCGCTTAGTGAAATGACCAAAATGCCCTCGGGCCCACGTGCCCGGAATCCGAAATTTTTCGAAGATAAAGTTTACCCATGGCTTCACTAGCTCAAATATACAATTTACTCCTAATTCCATGCTCAAATTCGTGGCTAAATTCCAACAATATCATTTTCTAGGTTTCCACCAAAAACCTCCATTTTTACACTAATTTTCATGCCTAAATCCATACATAATCTATGTTTTTAACTCAAAAGTGGGTGGGAATCACTTATCTTAGCATAGCCGACGAAAATCCCTCTTTGAAGCTCTCCAACAATCGCCCCAAGCCATGAAAAATGAGAGAAATGAACTCCCAATCGCGATTTAAAACAAGCTTCTGCCTTCAGACATTTCCGCTTCTGCGAAAATATTACCGCTGATGCGGTTCCGCTTTAGCGGAAAACCAGCCGCTTCTACAACTCCCTCTCATTTCGCTTCTGCGGATCCTTGACCGCATCTGCGGTCTCCAAGCCTTGACCATAAACCGCTCCTGCGGCTCCCATTCCGCTTCTGCGGGGCCGCTTCTGCGGTCCCTTTTCCGCAGAAGCGGAAATACCAGCAACCAGCAAACCTCAGCATTTTTCTCAAATCCATTTTCGATGCGGTTATTCACCTGAAATTCACCCGAGGCCCCCGGGATCCCATCCAAACATACCAACCAATCCCAAAACACATTACGGACTTGCTCGAGGCTTCAAATCATATCAAACATTGCTAAAATCACGAATTACACCCCAATTCAATCTTTATGAACTTTGAACTTTCCAACTTCTACTTTCGATGTTCAAACCTATCGAATCACGTCTGATTGACCTCAAATTTTGCACACAAGTCATATTTGACATTACGGACCTACCCCAACTTCCGGAATCGGATTCCGACCCCGATATCAAAAAGTCAACCTCCGGTCAAACTTCTCAAAAACCTTCAAATTTCTATCTTTAGCCAAATGGCTCCAAAATGACCTACGGACCTCCGAATTCACTTCCGATCGCGCTCCGAACTCAGAATCACCATACAGAGCTATTCATAGTCTCGGAATCCCAAACGGACATTGATAACACTAAAATGCGCTTCAAGCCAAACTTATGAAATTTCTTCTAAAATACTAACTTCCACAATAGGCGCCAAAACACTCCGGGTTATCCAAAACCTGAACCGGGCATACGCCCAAGTCCGAAATCATCATACGAACCTGCTGGAACCTTCAGAATCCTGATTCCGAGGTCGTTTACTCAAAAATCCAATCCTAGTTCATTCTTTCAACTGTAAGTTTCCCAAATGAGAATTCTCTTTCTAAATCAACTCTGAACTTCCCGGAACTTAATTCCGACCACGCGTACAAGTCATAATGCCTGAAATGAAGCTGCTCATGGCCTCAGGCTGCTGAAAGGAGCGCTAGAACCCAAAACGACCGGTCGAGTCGTTACAGTTTAATAAAATCAATTTTATAAGAATCCTCCGTATTAGCAATACATTGCCACTGCATAATGTTCAATACCAAGTAAAAATAAAAGTAATATTAAATATATTACATAAAGAGTTGAAATTAAGAAAAAAAATACCCCCACGATAATATATTTTTATATTATATTTGAACTATTTTCCTACTCATATAATAGTTTTTAAATAAATTTTTCGTGTAATATTAATAAATATCAAATTATTAAAAAACAACTAAAAAAATATTTAAGAATATAAATGTGTGAGAAAGAGAAAAAAAATAGTTGGTAAGAGTCAATACCACTAACGATTCTACAAACATAACGACCTAAAACGTGAAATGTCATATCAATCTTTTACTCTTTGAAAATAAAATTTAACGGTGGGTAAAATTATAATTACA
>NW_017671002.1:377724-387192 GCF_001879085.1 Nicotiana attenuata
GTAAAAGCTAACTTGCCAAAGTTATAATTCTGGCCTCGAATGAAAAAGATTCAACTCACAAGAAATATAAAGTAAGAACAGATCCAGCATTCAATGTCTTCTTGCTTCGTGTCGGAAACGAAATAAAAGATAATTTGTTTCTTCGTGAACACTTGGTTATCAATCCCAATGGTAATGGTGGTGCATTTATTAAGAGAAATATTTTTATCATTAGATTTAGATGCAATTTGTGCAAATCGCATGATAGAATTAAAAAGATATCTTAGCTAGCATAAATGAATATGTTGATCAACTAAATAAAAGGTTGATTGCAAAATTTTATAGTAAAAACAACATGTTTTTCAGTTTTTGACTCAGCAGAAAATGATGCCAATAATTACTACCAAGAAGAATACTTCAATACTTTAATACCAAGTGGCCTTCTGCCATACATGTTTATTATCAAGTTTATTATTTCTTACGTATGTTAGTGTCACTGTATATATAATAGACTAAGTTAAAATTGACCTTCCACTGTATATAGGTTAATTTTGAAGAAAAATATGCCTGCCATGCTACTGAAAATTTAGATACGCCGAATAGCTTATATACTAGAACACATATGGTATATAGAAGTTTTGACAATAACGTCATACATGCAAAAATTATTATACTGGTCAATGTGCTTCTAAGTATAATCTTCTCCCTGAATTCAACTTTCGTCTTCCGAAACTAAGGAATATCCTTTTAAATTTGTGTGAAAATATTTTTTAGTATGTTTATGTTTTGCAAATATATTAAATAAAGCACAAAGACAAACATTCTAAATATTAGATTGTATTTACCGCAATATATTTTCTTGCACGAAAACTACATGTTGTCCTTTCAAGAGAGATATCAAAATCGACAACAAGAGTTCTGGTAGGTAGAGCAGCCAAAGCATTAAGAAAAAAATACACGAAAAGTATTGTCCACGAAGAAGTGTTCGTCAAGATATCATCACATTAAATAATCTTAAACTATAATGCATAATTATCTAACTAACATGACAAAATTGATCATTTGTGTAGTTTTGATGATGTCCCTTTATTTTAAATTCATGTATTATGCTAATGTAATAATATTTTTTGGCATTTAGATGATTGTTGTGTTATTATACATAAAATTTCTCTCATTAATTAAATATTATTGTTCTTTCATATAAATAAATGTTTAAATCATCACGTGTTATTATTAACGTGCAATGCACGTTCATAAATACT
Organism: Nicotiana attenuata; assembly: GCF_001879085.1. Taxonomy (NCBI): domain Eukaryota; kingdom Viridiplantae; phylum Streptophyta; class Magnoliopsida; order Solanales; family Solanaceae; genus Nicotiana; species Nicotiana attenuata. The sequence goes on from NW_017671002.1 coordinate 378,966, forward strand.
AGTTTATTATGAAAAGCATAGATGGATTCTTCTCCGTCTTTTAGCTAATTAACACCATGTGAACAAAATGGGGAAGTTCTAGAAGTATATGAAAAGACTTAGTAAATTGAACAATAAGTACTTGTTGAAAGATCCTGAAAGGTGATGGTTCATCTAAAGTGTGTTTTGATACTTGCTTCATCTTGTGACTTCTTACTATATGAATAGGGCTGTTCATAAAAACCCGAAAAATCGAACCAAACCGAAAACCAAACCAAACCGACCAAAAAAACCGATACTTTTTTGTTTGGTTTGGTTTTGGTTTTGAATTTTAAAAGCCGATCAAATTTGGTTTGGTTTTGGTTTTAATCAGAAAAAACCGAAAAATAACCAAACCAAACCGACTATAGGAGTAGCTATTCCAAATTTATTATTACACCTATATATATGTATATTTTTATACAAAGTTTCAAAAATTTAATGGTAAATGTTAATAGTTTGCACTTTTAGTATAGTGCTTTACCTTTACATTCTAGTTTGATTGGTAGTTTTCTTGTGTTAAGTGTAAGAATCCATTTCGTATTAAAAATAATATATTTTTAATTGAGTCCTTAAATTATTCATCACTATTTGATTCAATTATCATCAATATATCTTGGTAAATAATAGATTTCTCAAAGAGCAATTGATTTGATAGTGTTATGTTAAAAATGTGGCCTCCGGAATATGTGATTGGTAGTGTATGTCTTATATTTAAGAAAAAATCGATAAATAACAGAAAAACCAAAAAACCGACATAAACCGAATCGAGAAAAAACCGACTTAATTGGTTTGGTTTGGTTCTAATATTTGAAAAACCGACTTACTTGGTTTGGTTTCTTTTTAGGGAAAAACCGATCCAAACCGAACCATGAACACCCCTATACATGAATGATAAGAAGTTTTTAGATTATCTACCAGTGTTACTTTTTATATTTTTTTAATTAATTGATTATCGCCACTTTTATGTACTTTCCCTCCTTTATATGATACTTAAGATTTGAGTTTTCACGCGTTATGAAACAAACCAGTATTTAATTATTTGTCTCGATTAATAAATTCACCTTGAGAAATTATTTCACCTCGAGAAATTACATAAATGTCATTTTAATTATCATTACACGTGATGTTTCGGCATCTAGCAACTTTAGGCGTTTGGAAACTCCCCACTTTTTTTAATTTTTAATTTAAGTTTTATATGGTATAGTAGGTTATTGAGAATAGGATTCTTGGGTTGATTAGTAATTCAAACTGAGATGCCATATTAAATGAGATTTTTTCCTTCCTATACCATATATGAAACTTTATTACCAAAAATGTGCACAGTTTCTAATTTATCCGCCCTGTCCACATTTTTTCTACAATTATTATACCATTCATTTAATACTAATTATTAGTAGCTGAATATTCCAAATTAGGCGTGCTAAAATTCAGGAACAGAATCTTCTAATTGATTTAGCCACAAATCAAATCTGTTCAAAAACTCAATTCGTCGAAATTAAATCTGTTCAAAAGCTCATATATGTTCTTCGATATTTTCGCTTAAGACACAAATCAAAAGCTCAGTTCGTCGAAATCACAAGCTCAATTTCAAATTGTAGAAATCAGTTCTGCAAAAGCTCTGTTCGTCGACATTCTCTCTACATCTCTCTCTATTTCTCAATCGCAAATTTCAGTAATACAAAGCAAATGAAAAGAGAGCAGCAATTCCACCATTGACAGCCATTAAAAAGCTTGAAAGCTTTGAATTCAAATTTGGATTTTCAAAAATCATTATTTGTTTGGATTGGGTGTTGTTGAAAATAATTGGAATATGGTTTGGAGTTTATATCTCAATTTTGAGGGGTTTTGGTGAAGATTAGACTTGGTTTTGACTGAATTTCAGATTGAAACTCGAAGAAGAAGAAGACATATTGCAGAAATTGTAGATAAATTGTAGATTATTTGTATTCTGATTGTAGATGCTTTATTTTCTGTTTTCACAAATAAAAAAATGGCTAAAACTTCTACAAATCTTCTGAAAAAATGCAATTATGTCAAAAATCTCAATTATGCTACAATTGAATGGGAATTGGGATATAAAAATTCAATGTACCCAGTTTGTAGATATTTTGTAGATAAATTGTAGATTATTTGTATTCTAATTGTAGATGCTTTGTTTTCTGTTTTCACAAATCAAAAACGACTAAAATTTCTACAAATCTTCTGCAAAAAACGCAATTATGTCGAAAATCCCAATTAAACTACAATTGAATGGAAATTGGAATATTAAAATTCAATATACCCAGTTTGTAGATATTTTGTAGATGAATTGTAGAATATTTGTATTCTGATTGTAGATGCTTTGTTTTGGGAGAGAGAAACGTGGGAGGGGTGGGATATACGGTACCTTGAATTAAGGAGGGATATACGTGATCACGCCCAACTATGCCTTATAAAAAGGACAATGCGGTCGTTGCAAATATAATCCGGTTTACAAGTCCGGAGTCGAATCCCATAGAGAATTAACCTATCAATTACCTTTGTTGGAATCACTAAATTCTTTATATTCAACTTCCTCAAACGTTGTAAACAATAGTTGATGGTATTTCTACTAACTAAGATTGCAAGTAAATAAATAAACAACTGTAAACTAAATATGCTGGGTTGTAAATGATAATGAGAAAGTTCTAAGGTAGTGATTTCCCCTATTAATGGAATCCCTTCCGGTTATGTTTCATATAGATTCACCAAAATATCTCTATCAATCATGAGCACTCTTTTTACCGTAAATCTCTCCCGAGTAATCACGATAATTTACTAGACGCACTCTCCCGAGTTACGCTAGCTGACTTTGTTTATTACAGCTCACTTTAGATTGCACCCAAGGCTTCGTTATCCCTAATCCCGCCTTTAAACCCGCAGTTATAGATCCCTCTTATACTTTGGGAGTGGTGTTGTTCAACAATTACCTAAATATGCACTCTCTTCCGAGTTATGCACACTAAATAGGCACAACTAATTGAGGATCCTGTCAATTAACTACAATAAACACGTAATTGAACAAATAGAGATTAACCGGCAAACTATATGAACATAATCAAGAAGTTCATCCTTCAATAAGTTCCATCAAAACCTTAGACTAAAGTATTTAGCTACTCATAACAACTTGAAGAGAAACTACGAAAATATTCATCATGTAAAATTGCAAGAAAAAGAAGAAATAAAGAACTATGATGTTTTGGGTGATCTCTCACACTTGTGTTTCTTGCCCAAAGTACTCTCCAAACAAAATCTGACCTAATTAGGCCGAAATCCTACTTTTTATAAGGGTTTTACACCAAGTTTTCCCGACTTGACACTTTTGTCCCTGGCTATTTCGCGTTCTGCCGCGGTCCCACCGCGGTTACGCCGGGACCGCGGCCAAATGGGTTCTCTGAATCTGCAACTCTACTCTGCCGCGGTCCTACCGCGGTTACGGTCTGACCGCGGCAGGCCAATTTCAGCAGTTCTTTGACTTTTCACTTGGTGCATTTCTTGGGCATTGTTTGATTGTCCTCCTTTTCTCCGTAATTGATCCCAAACTTGCTCCATCAACTTCTTTCGTTGGATATAGCCTGCAAAGCATGAAAAGCACTAAACAGAGCATTTGATTATCACTTTTTACAACAAAACTATATAAAAATATGGTTTTTTAGGGTCTAATTATAGTCTAATTTACCTATTATCAATACGCTGCCACATTTATAGTGGCAGGACTGATTAAAATGCACATAAGGAGGGCCGCTGATAAAAAATGGGGCAAAGTTGTTCTTAAGAGCAAGTGCATTCTTGTTGGCAAAGTGTAACGGAAGATAAAAGTAAGCAATAGTCGATAGTTCAGATGCAAATTTGGAACTTTTTACTAATTACATATCATTGGTATCTATGTCAGTTGGTCTCTTGAATGCTTCTAGTCCCTCAGAGAGAAACAAAAATACCTCATAGGAATGAATCATCAACTGAGAATTATTTTTCTGAAGACTTTCCCAGGCAGCTTTTCTGAGATTTGACGACGTAAGCAATAACCACCTGTTCTATCAGAGAAAGAAAACGTGGGTGAGGGTGAGGGTTTGGGAGAGAGAAACGTGGGAGGGGTGAGATATATGCTGCATTAATTGTACCCTTAAAATACATTATGGTATAGAATTGATAATTTGGTATGCTAAATGTAATTAAGTCAAACCTTAAACATTGAGGGTAATAAGGTTTCCTATGTGGTATAGGAATTTAAAAATTCCTTTAATTAAAATATATATTTACCCGTGTGAAAGACACAAGAAGGAATGAAGTTGTGTAATTAAAGTGCAAACGAAATCACCTCAAAGCCCAAACCTAATACCAAATCAATTATCAATTACTTATGAAATAATTTTAAGGAGTTACAATAAGAAATATTAGACATATATTTTTGGGTTTGACTTAGGAAAATTCCACCGATTGAATATCGCCCTGCGGAGAAAGTTGAATCCAAGTGCAATTGAAGTTGAGAAGTAAGCGTGAATAAGAATTTACAATTTTATCTAATTTAAAAAGCTCTAGTTTGGTGATATTCTTTTGCTCATTATCCGATGATCATCTAATAAAATTATATATAAAATTTAATATGATCTTCAAAATATTTTCTAATTTTAAAATTTAATTTTATTCAACATACGATAATTTTTAAGGAAATAATTTATTTTGTGAAAGGTATAAAGCTTACTAATGTTTTGAGAATATTTTTGTGACGACCCGACCCGTCGTCTCATGTATTACAGTCCCGTTTCCCCCATTTACTGCTTCTTCATGTTTTTATTATCAGCAACGAGTGAGTTATAGTTGAATTGAATTGGTTTGGATAGGAAATGAGACACTTAGTCTCTTTAAGGAAGGCTTAAGTTGGAAAGGTCAACCGGACGTTGACTTATGAGTTAGAAGGCTCGGATGTGATTTCTAGTGATTCGGTTAGCTTCGGGGGATGATTTGTGACTTGGGAGTGCGATCGGAATTGATTTTGGAGGCCCGGTGTAGAATTAGGCTTGAATTGGCGAGGTTAGTATTTTGGCGAATTCCGGTGGATGGGTGAGAATTTGATCCGGGGGTCGGAATGGAATTCCGAGAGTTGCTGTAGCTTCGTTAAGTGATTTTGGATATGTGTGCAAATTTTCAGGTCATTCGGACATCGTTTGGTCGGGTTTTTGATCGAAAGTGCATTTCGGAAATTCTTGAAGAACTTAGGCTTGAATCCGATGTGAATTGATGATTTTAGTGTTGTTAGGTGTGTTTTGATGATTGGAGCAAGTTCGTATGATGTATTGGGATATGTTGGTGTTTTTGGTTGAGGTCCCGAAAGCCTCGGGGTGATTCAAGTGATTAAACGAGAGTTTTTAAAATTTGCTTCAGGTCTGTTGCTGCTGTCATCTGATATTTCCGCTTCTGAGGAAACGGACCACAGAAGCGGTTCCGCAGAAGCGGGTGAGCGATCGCAGAAGCGGTCCTTGAGGGCTTGGCAATTTTCGCAGAAACGAGAGGCAGTCCGCAAAAGCGGACATCGCAGGAGCGGTTTGCGACCGCAGAAGAGGTCCTGGGGATTTTAAGTTAGACCGCAGAAGTGGTTATTTTGACGCAGAAGCGGGAACCGCAGGTGCGGTATCCCAACCGCAGAAGCGGAGACCTGGCTGGGTTTAAGTGAACAGTGTTTTCACGATTTTGAAAGAGAAGAAACATTTTGGACTTCGGACTAAGGAGATTTTGGGCGATTTTTGAAGAGGGTTTCGAGGGCTATCATCAGGTATGGATTCTTGGACTTAGATTACGATATTATTGTGTATAAACATGGATTAACACTGAAAACCCAAGGAATTAAAGGGTAAAAATGGAGGTTAGGGCTTGAAACTTAAGAAAGTTAAACTAGGGATTTGAGTGGTCAAATGGACTTCGATTTTGGTGAATTTTATATGTATGGACTCGTGGCGAGACGAGGAATCCGGTGATGTGAATTTCGTAATTTTTCGAGAAGTGGGCCCGGGGCTCGGGTTTTGCCAACTTAGTGAATTTCAGTATTTTTCGAGTCTTTTCGATTGGGTTATGTTTCTTTAGCCTATTGTAATGTATTCGTTGTGGTTTTAATCAGATTCGGCGTGCGAAGAGGTTGATTCGAAAGGCAAAGGCATAGCGAGCTAGACTTGTGGCCGGCTTGAGGTGAGTAATAGATGTAGATGATGACCTGAGGGTTTGAAACCCCGGTATATCACATTGTGACGCTATATTGAGGCGAGACACGTACTCTATGACGAGTGCGGGATCGATTGTGACTGGGGATTGTGACCTAGTCCGTTCCGATTGATGTCCGTACTGTGTTCTTGACTAGAAATTGTTTGGTAATCATCCTACTTGGATTTCATGAATATGTTTGGGGCTTTGTGCCTATCATTTGCATCCTTTAGGGATCCTTATCACTGCTTCCATGATGTTTAGCATATTTCATGATATCGGTCCCGAGTTAGACACTGCCTCGAAATGTTTAGTAAATAAATAAAGGTTTAAACACTAAGCTCTATAATTCCTAATAATTGAAACTAAAAATGAACAATTTAACTGTGCTCGAGTGGCTTGCATGCACACATATATCTGGACTGAGTGTGGATCGGGCTGCACGCCGCAGCGAATGCTACGATGATATTGCGCTTGGGCTGTAGGAGCCCCTCCGGAGTCTGAACCCCCACAGTGAGCGCGGGTACCCAAATGGATCGGGATGCGCGCTGCAGCGGTCATGTGCATTGCATTGCATTCATGCATTTATACCTATTTGTCTTACTTGTCCCGGTATTGTTGTTGTTCCACCATTTATGTGCTGAATCGCTGATTATAGCTTTATATTGTAATATTTCGGAATTTCTCACTTTCAGACATTATATATGTTTATTACTCACTGAGTTGGAAGTACTCACTTTACTCCCTGCACCTCGCGTGCAGTTGCAGGTATTGTTCACCTGGTAGCGGGTTATTAGCGGATTGAAGGTATTGTTATTGTAGTTGAGCAAGGTGACTGCCAGCGTTCGCGGCACCAGATGTTGTCTTTTGTTTTCCAGAAAATTTTACTTATATATATTTATTGGCCTGTAGTTGTGTTAAGGTTTCCTTAGATGCTCGTGACTTGTGACACCCCGGTCGGGTAGTAATTAACAGTTTCTAATGCCATTAAGTTGTATCTTCTATTCATTTATGTTTAATAATTGTTAGTGAAAGGATTTGGGTTAGTTGGCTGGCCTTGTCTTCACGAGAGGCGCCATCACGACCGGGTGTGGGAATTGGGTCGTGACAAGTTGGTATCAGAGCCTAGGTTACTAGGTCTCACGAGTCATGAGCAGGTTTAGTAGAGTCTCGCGGATCGGTACGGAGATGTCTGTATTTATCCTCGAGAGGCTGCAGAACCTTTAGGAAAACTTCCCATTCTTGGAATTCTTATCGTGCGTACTCGATTCAGCTTGAGATATAACTCTTGAAATTCCTTCCACACGTCTGTATGCGCACGTGAGCGCTCAGTATTATATGTGCCTTGATGGTTTGTGATTTCCCGATCGAGGGGGCGAGATGTGATCTTCGTGAGTATGTTGGGCCAGTCTGGAGGACTTGAGGCCGGATCCTTGCCTATGGCTTGAGCACCGAGGTGCTGATTGTGTGAGCAAGTGTTTTGAACTTATATGTTCAGTATTGCCCCTATTAGCCGGAATGGCGGTTTGGTATTCATGTGATGAGTATGTTAGTACTGCGAGATGTAATTATATGACTTGGTAGTGATGAAGAAGTCTGCAGGATAATAGATGAACTGTTAAGTGATTCGACTCCTATTGTGGATTGATGTGTAGCCCGAATTATGGGTGCGTGAAGAACATTGTCGTACCTCCTAGTTGGGAAGTGAAGTGCATTGCATGCGGCGGTATGAGTTCGGACTCAGGAAGACTAATGACTGAGTAACGTATATGATGGTGAAAGGTATGCTGAAGTACTAAGTTGAGGCGAAGCAGGGGTCATCTCCTGCGTAGTGTTCTTGAGTGTTATGGTCCTTACGTGTATGTTAGAAGATCTCATGTGTAATTGAAGGGTATGTGTTGAAATTTAAAAATTCGGGTCGCTTAAGAGAGTGGACTCAGTTGATGTGGGATGAATGCGAGGGTTGTAGAGGATTTCAGTACTAGATGATCCGTGT
>NW_017671003.1:0-12046 GCF_001879085.1 Nicotiana attenuata
AGTTTTGGAGAACTTATAATGCTAAATGCCTCATTTTATTGATAAAAATAAGATGAATTCAAAACGACTCTAAATAATAGAAAGTAAATGTCACTAGTGGCCATTGTCCTTATTACATCATTAAAGCAAAATAAAGGACTCCTAACTACTTGGTCCCAGAAGGACCTTCCCCAGATTTGGCAGTCTTGTCTCCCTCGAACAGCTCCACCAACTCGCGTAGTCCTAGCAGTAAGTAATTTTCTGCAAAACAAAGTGTTAGGCCCTTACCCCCACCAGACTCGACTATTTAAATCAATAATTAGCATAGCAAAGCACTTAAGTTCTCCAAATAAATGCACAGAACGTGGAGGTGTCCGTTTGGGTTTCAAGGAAACCCGGTTGACTTTGGACAAGGCTATCTTAATGAGTCATTATGTGGACAACATAACTGACTCGGCTAGGTTTGATCATGATGCATGTACAGTTTAACGGAGTAAGGTTTCTATCTTGAAGTGCTAGACTGGTACCCTTGAGCGGACAACTCAAGAGGGAAAGGCTCGGAACCGTCGACTATACCGTTGATCGACTGGTTTTACCGCAAATATGCCTTTGTCAATTTAGGGGTGGTAGTATTGGAAGTGCGCAACTACTCATTATAAGCGTTGCTATAGTATTTGTTTGGCACAAGTGGAATATGATGTTGAGGATGCAGTTTACAAGGATGAAACAAATTGACATGTATTTTCACGTTCATACAATAAAGTTTACAATAATTGCTCAAAAATTACAAAGGTATTGATGGAAAGCAATAAATGAAAGTAATTAAAGAAAAAGAAACAAAAGAAACAAGTTAGTTTCAAATAAAGACATTAAACAAAAGCAATAAAAGAAAGCAATAAAGTCATGTATAGCATGCAATGGTAAAAGCCTAAAGACATCCCCAGCAGAGTCGCCATGCTGTCGACGCCCCCTTTTTCCTCGCGGAATCGGGTTCACGACATTTGGGAAGACAACTCTTTTCCCACTTTGGGAATTGGGTTTTTTGAGAGTTTGGAGAGTCGCCACCTAATGATTATAGTGCATTAGGACACTTTTAGAAGACTTAAAGATGCAGACCAGAGTTTTGGGTAAGGGCTTGAAATTATCTCGAGGGGAAGGTGTTAGGCACCCCTCAAGATCCACTAGTGTGGTTCCCGGCCATGCTACAATTGTGACTTTAGATGTAAAAATAAACAAGTACAAGAAGCACAAAAGGTTAAAAGAAGTGCTTGAATTTTAAAGGAGCAATTTTGTAAAAAACGTGCAAGTGGAGAAAAAGGTCAAGTACTTAGTGCAAATAATTCGAAAAGATCATGCGAGAAGCAGGAATTGAAAATGCAATAACTTTAAAGATTCAGAAAATTTTATTAAACTAATAAAGAAGGAGAAAGGGGTCCTAGGTTTATACATTACATGGATCATTCGCACAACACTGGTACTCAATTGTACGCGGAGTGTTAACGTGTAATCATCATCTCCATGTCTACCCTTCCCACCCTGTTAAGGTATCAAAGCGCGGAACGGTATCGTTTACTTATCGCATGCTACTACCCGTCCCAATCCTATTAGTCCCGGGGTATTAGGACTTCTAATCCTAAAGGGGAAGAAAGGGATGGGGGCCTTTGTGGAGTTTAAAGGATAAAATTCTAGCTCGACATTCAAAACAAGTATCAAGTAAAAGGGGAGGACAAGCAAGCATACAAGGCTAAAATTAACCCCAGAAGTCAAACAATCATTTAGTCTAGCATGCCTTGACAAATTCTGATTTGGTCTTAGATTAAATTAAGCAGCGAGCAGACTGGTTCATCACATGTATTTAAACAGAGAGTCTGCATTAGGCAACTCGGATACAGTTGTCAGGGACTGACCCAATTCATTGATTAGCCAACCCTTGTTTATGAGTTGAAATAAAAAACCTAGGCGTAGGATCTACTAATTTCAGGAAAAAGATGCAAAGAGGTACCAGTAGTTTCAGAAAAGATGCAAGTTGATTTAGGAAAAAAAGAATTATCAGTTTAAACAAAGAGAAAAGATGCAAACCGATTTTTAGAAAAGAGTTACCAGTTGTTTCAGAAAAGATGTAGACTAATTAAAAGGTTTACGAGTTTCGGGGGAGTGCAGATTGGCTATAGGAAAAAGGTTTACCAATTTTAGCGGGTTTCAGAAGTAGAAAATTACCAGTTTAAGAACGAATGATGCTATTAAAGACGAGGTTTCCTATAGGCATGCTTTCTATATGTTTACTGATTTTAACACCCTTTCCTGATATCAATAAGAGTCTTATACACATGATGTCTATATGCAACTTTGTTATTAAGCCTATAAACGATTTGCCTAATGACATTTATATATGCAGAAATGCAAGAGCCTATAGACATGATCTCTATATGTGTCATTACAGAACATGAATGTTAAATCCTATAGACATGCTTTCTAGGTGATTTTTGCGGCAAAGATAAGCGCTAAATCCTATAGGCATGGTCTCTATGTGATTGAATCAGTATTAAAGACCCTATAGACAGGATTTGTAGTTTGAATAAAATCCTAATTCATGATTTCTACCCCTTGGATACAAGAAAAGTAAAGACCCCTCCCACACCCTTTTACTATACTCCCCGAGTTTCATACAAAATTATTACAACCCAATGAATCAAACTAGAAATTAAAGGATACATCAAAAGCTAACAGCTAGATCCGAGTAGCCTAATTCAACCTTAATGTCTAATAACATGCGATTGAGCCACTTCCGGGATCCAGATATCCAAAGCCTTCTCTTTATCCAAGGTGCTTCAAAGTTCCAAGGAATCTCAAGGATTCCAGGCATTGCTTACACCCAGGATACTACCAGAATTAGAATAGTGCAGTGTGGAAGAGCCGACTCTCATGCATCCAAGTTCAGAGGGAGCTTGGAGGTCCCAAAGCATGGCTTGAAAGAGAGGGGCAAAACTTATAGCTAAGAGTAAGTGCAAAGTGAAAGGGAATTGGGGGGCCATGACAGGTGGTGGTCATACCTAGCTACAAAGTAGGCTGGCACACCCCTGACCACCTGCTTGGTCAAACACATTAAGAGCAGACCCTTGAAGGTCAGATCAGAGTCTGGACAGTGATTAGAACACTGCCAGACCCAAGTCTAAAGCTGAACAACACATAAAGGGGGAAAGGGAATGGGAACTGATTGAGTTTGGGATTCAAAGAATCCAATCCAGAATCATGGACAACAATATTAGAGTGTTGTCATGCCCCGAACCATAACTCACCTATAAAGGGGTATGAGGGTTTGGGATTCATAAGTATCAAATTCATGACAAACAACTGACAGGATGCATACATAATTTAGATACTGAATTACAAAGGAAAGGGGGGGGGGGGGGGAACATGTTACAATATGCTAGAAACAAATGCCAACTAAAAGAATTAGACAGAAGTGGGCAGAAGTAAACACATTATGGTGGAGACATGTAAACTAACTGAGACATACTAGTAGAGAAGCAAAAGAGCGCAGGATAAAGTAGAGTAAACAAAGTCCACAGCAGCACAAGTAAAAGAGAAAGAGTTTTTAAGTGAGAGTGACTTGTGGACTCCGATCGCGTTCTGTGTTCGTGTGTTCAAAGAAAAAAGGGAGGAGATATTTATAGCTTTGAAAACGTGTAGAGAAATGAGGTAACAAGTACAAAAATAACACAAATATGGCATGGTCACAAATCATAATCAATTAGTATAAGACTCCCCTTTAATCAGGGAATTCTTATTCAAATGGATACTAACCGTATCCAAATAAGGAAAGGAGAACCAGCCTTGCAAGCAGAATGGCTGTTGCCATAAAAGAAACAGTAAAGTCATACAATAGGCAATTAAGTCTAAGTACAAGATTTGAAATTATTTTTGGAAAGATTCAGTGGGGCCAATCAAAGGAAAAGGAATCAATTAGATTTTGACAGGCTGGTAAAATCAGGATCTCAAGGAAGGAAAAGTTTTTTGAAATCAATTTCGAGTTAAATAAATCACAGGAGGTACTCAGTATATAATGCATTTACAAATAGCAGACATGTGAGGCTAAGTTATGGCAAAAGAAACATCATGCAGCAATAGCATAGAGCAGACATTCAAAGCATGTTAGTTAGGCTTCAAGGTGTAATAGAGAGAGAAGGAGCCGAAAACATACAGAGAGTCGAGTAAGAATCACAAGCGTAGAACATATAGAGAAAAAGANCATACAAAATTATTACAACCCAATGAATCAAACTGGAAATTAAAGGATACATCAAAAGCTAACAGCTAGATCCGAGTAGCCTAATTCAACCTTAATGTCTAATAACATGCGATTGAGCCACTTCCGGGATCCAGATTTCCAAAGCCTTCTCTTTATCCAAGGTGCTTCAAAGTTCCAAGGAATCTCAGGGATTCCAGGCACTGCTTACACCCAGGATACTACCAGAATTAGAATAGTGCAGTGTGGAAGAGCCGGCTCTCATGCATCCAAGTTCAGAGGGAGATCGGGTGTCCCAAAGCATGGCTTGCAAGAGAGGGGCAGAACTTATAGCTAAGAGTAAGTGCAAAGTGAAAGGGAATTGGGGGGCCATGATAGGTGGTGGTCATACCTAGCTACAAAGTAGGCTGGCACACCCCTGACCAGAGGCCTCCGATGAGTCTGGGAAGCCATGGACTAGGGTTTCGGTGAGAGGCGACGGCTAGGGTTTGAGGTGAGTTGAGAGAGAGTTGAGAAAAGAGGAGGATTCAGAGGCGGCGTATTGTGAGGAATGGGGTAGGGTTTGGGGTCATTTGAAATTAAAAAAGGAAAGTGGAGGTTTGGGCCTTTGATCAAAAATGATCAACGGCTCAAATTAAAAGAAAGCGGGCGGGTTTGATTTAATGGGTACTGGGTCGGGTTGATTGGGTAATTGGGCTGGGGTGATTTGGGCTCAAATTGGGGCTGAATTGGGTTATCAATTTGGCTATAATTGAAATGCATTGGGGCTAAATCGTAAATAGCCAATTTTCCCTTTTTAATTTTTTATGAAATAGTAACACAATTTTAAAAGTAAATTAAGAGTACTAGCTAAATAAATATTGTATAAATATTAATTTAAAAATGCTGGGATTAATTTTATAATTATAAAATGCTAAAAATTACAAGGTAGGCTATGATTGCAATTATATGCAATTTAGCTTTAAAAATGCCAAATGAATTTGTAAAAAATATGCAAAAATTACCTTACTTATATTTTGGTGTAAACATGAGAATGAAATAAGTTACTCACCAAAAATGATAATTTGGGAATAATTTTGGATTTTTGTGGTATTAAAATAGGCAATAAATTGGTTTAAAAATCATGAAAAATACCAAAACTCATGTGTGTGCTTATATATGCACACATATGCTATTTTGGAAGTATTTTGGGTACAAAAATACATAGGAAAAAATTGGGTATCAACATGGGGTCGTGACACTTAATTAACTACTTCGTTAACAAATTACTTCTTTTTAACAATATATAAACGATAACATGAAACCAGCGAAACCTTAAATAATTAAGCGGAAGGTAACAATAAAATATCTGGAATCAACGTGTATTACAACTTCTAAAACCTCAAATACCCAAAATCTGGTGTCACAGTGTCATAGACTATCTAAGAGTCACTACATACAAGGTCTGAAGAAAATACAATAAACTGTTTCTGAACAAAGAAAATGAAACAGGGAATAGAGATAGAGGGAGATGCCAAGGCCTGCGGACGCCTGCAGGTCAACCTTGGGTCTCCGGGTGGACAGAAGGAAAGCCCTCCAACCACTGTCCGAAAGCTGCTCTGGGATCTGCACACGGTGCAGAGTGTAGTATCAGCACAACCGACCCCATGTGCTGGTAAGTGCCTAGCCTAACCTCGGCGAAGTAGAGACGAGGCTAGGACTAGACTACCAAATAAACCTGTGCAGTTTAAATATATACAGCGAAAAAGAAATACAGAAATAACCAGTCAATGTGGGAAGGGGGAAACATGCTGTGGGGGAGATAACAGCTCTGAATAGAAAGGCATCAAGTAATGAAAGGAACAACATAACTCGAATATCAACAAGGAACAGAAGTCAACAGTTTGCACGGCATCACCCTTCGTGCTTTTACTCTCGTCTTCACCAAAACAATTATTTATCAAAGATGTGAACGACATCACCCTTCGTGCTTTTACTCTCTTTCCTCACCATGTAATCAATACAATCGGCACGGAATGGTACATCGTGCGGCACGGCATCACCCTTCGTGCGTTACACTCTTTCCTTACAATATCAACAATGCACGACATCACCCTTCGTGCTTTTACGCTCTTCCTCACCCAAACAACAATCACAAACAAGGGCAAGGGAATAAACAAGAACATATGGAAATTCCGGCAAGGGAACAACAATTAAACACTTAAATCCCGACAAGGGAACATTTCAGTAACTCTTCCTCTATCTTTCACTTCTACTTCATAACTCACCTTACCACTTGAGCCAATGCTCCAAAGGGTTCAATCATCTCATATACTTTCACAATTCATAATATAACTCGAGCCAATGCTCCAAGATGTTTAAAGGTCACCATTCCTTCCACAAACTTTTCACAACGACTAGCAATCATCACCAAGGCATGAAGAATACAACGAAATAAGGATATTCACAATATAAAGACTCACGGTCATGCTAGACACCAACATATAGATACTCGTCACCATGCCTATGCGTCGTACACAACGAATACCACATAGCAAATAGGACTCAACTCCTAATACCTCAAGCTAGGGTTAGACCAAACACTTACCTCGATGCCACGAACGCAATTCACGTCTCAATTATCGCTTCACCCCTTGATTCCACCTCCTCTTCGTTCGTATCTAGTTACAAGTTACTTAATTACTTTAGTAAACGCTAAATGTATCAACCCCAATGCATGAAAATGAGTTTTTTCTAAAGTTTTTCCCAAAAAGTCAAAAATTGTCCCCGGGCCCACATGGTCAAAACCCGAGGTTCGAACCAAAACCCGATTACCCATTCCCCCACGAACCCAAATATATCATTTGTTTTGAAATCGGACCTCAAATCGAGGTCCAAACCTCCAATTTTTGAACAACCTAGGTCCTACCCAAAACCCTCAATTTCCCCCATGAAAATCATTCATTTTAAGTTGAAATCATGTTAAAAGATGTTAAGGAGTGAAGAAAATAAGTTAGAAATCACTTACCAACGTTTTGGAGAAGAAAGGGTGTTTGAAAAATCGCCTCTTACATTTTTGGGGTTTTGAAAAATGAAAAACAACTTAAAATCTCGTCTATATATATACCTCTCAGAACCCCTGTGCGGACCGCACAAAATGGACTGCAGCCGCACAGCCCTTCCTGACCCTGTGCGGACCGCACAAAGTCGACTGCGGCCGCACAGCCCTCCACCGCGCACCGCATAAAGTCGACCGCGGACCGCACTGATCCCCCTCCGCTGTCGCACACGATTTCTCGCGGACCGCACTAGCGGGTTCAGAGAGCTGAAATTGCTCTGAAGCTGCAATATCTGAGTTTTTAAGCTTAAGACCTCCTGGAACCTACCGGAAACTCACCCGAGCCCTCGGAACTCCAAACCAAATGTGCATACTAACTCAAAAAATTATACGAACTTATCCGTTCGATCAAATCGCCAAAATAACATCTCAAACAACGAATTAAACCTCAAAATCAAAGAATTTTTGTCAAACTTCATAAGGCATCAAATTTTCCATTTTAAATACGAATCACGTCAAACGGATTCCGATTTTCACCAAATTTCACAGAAATATCTTAAAATATATGTAAGACCTGTACCGGGCGCCGGAACCAAAATACGGGCCCGATACTAACATGTTCTAATAAAATTTCATTTCCAATTTCCTTAAACAAATTTCAAAAAACAATTTCCTTAAAAAAAATTCATTTCTCGGGCTTGGGACCTCGGAATTCGATTCCGGGCATACGCCCAGATCCCATATTTTCCTATGGACCCTCCGGCACCGTCAAATCATGGGTCCGGGTCCGTTTACCCAAAACGTTGACCGCAGACAAAATAACTCATTTTATAGCAAAATTTTTCCATTTTTCACAGATTTTCGTATTTAAGCTTTCCGGCTACGCGCCCGAACTGCGCACTCAAATCGAGGTGACGCTAAATGAGGTTTCAAGGCCTCGGAAACACAGAATGTAGTTTAAAAACAATTGATGACCTTTTGGGTCATCACATTCTCCACCTCTAAAACAACCGTTCTTCCTCGAACGGACACACGAAGGAAGTACTTGAGTCGGGAAAAAGATAGGGATAACGGCTTCGCATATCGGACTCAGACTACCAGGTCGATGCCTCAGCAGGCTGACCTCTCCATTGAACACGAACAGAAGGAAAACTCTTCGACCTCAACTGACGAACCTGCCGATCTTGAATAGCTACCGGCTCCTCCTCATAAGACAAGTCCTTGTCCAACTGGACAGTGCTGAAGTATAACACGTGGGATGGATCGCCATGATACCTCCGAAGCATGGACACATGGAACACTAGATGCACGGCTGATAAGCTCGGCGGCAATGCAAGTCTATAAGCCACCTATCCCACTCGATCAAGAATCTCAAATGGACCAATGAACCTAGGGCTAAGCTTGCCCCTCTTCCCAAATCTCATCACGCCCTTCATAGGCGACACTCGGAGTAATACCTGCTCAGCGACCATAAAAGCCACATCTCGAACCTTGCGGTCTGCATAACTCTTTTGCCTGGACTGAGTTGCACGAAGCCTATCCTGAATAATCTTGACCTTGTCCAAGGCCTCCTAAACCAGATCCGTACCCAACAACCGAGCCTCCCCCGGCTCAAACCATCCAACTAGAGATCGACACCGCCTACCATATAAGGCCTCATAAGGAGCCATATGGATACTCGACTGGTAGCTGTTGTTGTAGGCAAACTCTGCTCAAGGCAAAAACTGATCCCAAGAACCTCCAAAGTCAATGACATAAGCTCGGAGTATATCCTCCAATATCTGAATAGTCCGCTCGGACTGCCCGTCCGTCTGGGGATGAAATGTTGTGCTCAACTCAACCCGTGTACCCAACTCTCGCTGAACTGCTCTCCACAAACGCGAGGTGAACTGTGTTCCTCGGTCCGATATGATAGACACGGGCACACCATGAAGGCGAACAATCTCCCGGATTTAGATCTCAGCTAACCTCTCAGAAGAATAGGAGACTGCCACAGGAATGAAATGAGCTGACTTGGTCAGCCTATCAACAATGACCCATACTGCATCGAACTTCATCCGAGTCTACGGGA
The DNA here is from genome assembly GCF_001879085.1 of Nicotiana attenuata. NCBI lineage: Eukaryota > Viridiplantae > Streptophyta > Magnoliopsida > Solanales > Solanaceae > Nicotiana > Nicotiana attenuata. The sequence goes on from NW_017671003.1 coordinate 9,334, forward strand.
ATTCAGTAACGAAGTCCATAGTGATCCGCTCCCACTTCCACTCGGGAAGCTCAATCCTATGAAATAAACCACCAGACCTCGGATGTTTATACTTAACCCGCTGACAATTCAAACACCGAGCTACATATGCAACAATATCCATCTTCATCCTACGCCACCAATAATGCTGCCGCAAATCCTGATACATCTTTGCGGCGCCCGGATGAATAGAGTACCGGGATCCATGGGCCTCCTCTAAAATCAACTCTCAGAGCCAATCCACATTAGGCACACAAACTCGACCCTACAATCTCAACTCCATCATCATCTAAGGTGACCTGCTTGGCACCTTCACGCTGCACCGTGTCTCTCAGGACACACAAATGGGGATCATCATACTGTCAATCACGGATACGCTCCAATAATGAAGAACGAGCGACTGTGCAAGCTAACACACGACCGGACTCAGAAACATCCAGTCTCACGAACTGATTTGCTAGAGCCTGAACATCCAAAGCAAGCGATCACTCACCGACTAGAATATAAGCTAAACTGCCCATGCTGGCTGACTTCCTACTCAAGGCATCGGCCACCACGTTGGCCTTCACCGGATGATATAAGATGGTGATATCATAGTCCTTCAACAACTCCAACCACCTCCTCTGCCTCAAATACAACTCCTTTTGCTTGAACAAATACTGAAGACTCTTGTGATCCGTGAACACCTCACATGCCACGCCATACAGATAATGCCTCCAAATCTTCAATGCGTGAACAACGACTTCCAACTCCAAATCATGAATCGAATAGTTCTTCTCATGAATCTTCAACTGCCGCGAAGCATAGGCAATGACCTTGCCATCCTGCATCAACACTACACCAAGCCCAATACGAGATGCATCACAATAAACTGTATAAGGCCCTGAACCTGTGGGCAAAACTAATACCGGTGCCGTAGTCAGAGCTGTCTTGAGCTTCTGAAAGCTCGCCTCACACTCGTCCGACCATCTGAACTTAGCACCCTACAGGGTCAACCTGGTCATCGGGGCTGCTATAGATGAAAACCCCTCCACGAACCGACGATAGTAGCCTGCCAGTCCCAAGAAACTCCGAATCTCTATGGCTGATGCTGGCCTATGCCAGTTCCTGACTGCCTCAATCTTCTTCGGATAAACCTGAATACCCTCTACTGACACAACATGACCTAGAAATGCAACTGAACTCAACCAAAACTCACACTTCAAGAACTTTGCATATAACTGACTATCCCTCAGAGTCTGAAGAACCACCCTAAGGTGCTGCTCGTGCTCCTCCTGGCTGCGGGAATATATGAATATATAATCAATGAAGTGTAAGGCCCCGTATAAATTTGTGCTCAAAACCTAGTAGCTCGTAGGGTCAGGTTCCGAATATGTGTAAAACTCGCCGTGGTTTGGACCCATTGTACTGATCTAAGTATTCAAAAATCAAAGAACCAAGTTTTTTCAGAAAAGAACCAAGTTTTTCCAGAAAAGTGCTATTTTGTGGTGCAGAATGCGGTCGCAAATCAAGTATGCGGACCGCATTTCTGCCGCATAATGAGTTAGTGGTTTGGTTAAAATTAAGGTCAAAATGCGGTCCATTATGCGATCGCATAACTGATATGCGGACCGCATTTCTATCGCAAAGTGAGTCAATGTGTCTGTCAAATTTGAGGTAAAAAATACGGTGCATTATGCGACCGCAAATTAGGTATGCGGACCGCATTTTCGCCGCATACCCAAACAGTAGGATTGGATTTTTGGAGCACTTTTGCGGTCCATTCTGCGGATCGCATTTCATCTCTGCCGTCGCAAAGTGCGATCGCATATCTGACTCGGGTACCTATTTTTCTAAATTTTAAACCCGACCCCCTTTTTAATAAAACACCCCAACCCCTCATTTTAACGAGTCTTCTGAACAAAATAAGAGAGAGGAAGAGAGGGTTCTTGGGAGAGAAAGTCATCTTCATCAAGTTTGATTCTTCAAAACTATCCGGGCCGGGGAATTCCAAAGTGATTATCTTCATCCCCATTCTTGCAGGTAAAATCCCTAACCCTTTTTCATTGATTTTCAGGTTTAAACTAAAGGGGGGAGTCTCATGCATTGATTCTTGAAACTAATGGTTGAAAACATACATGCATGCCTTTTTAAAATTTAGAAAAATAGGTTGATAATGGTTGATAACCTAAATAAGTTTGAATAGCAATTGTGAACTTCAATTCTAAGTCATATGTGTTAACTTGTGCACTAGATTGACGTTGCTAGACTATTTGGTGAATTGAAAATAGAAGTTAAAAAGGGAATTCGGCTCCAGGTATGTATGGCTAACTTAGACCTTTGCAAAATCACCTTGTTTGGTGTACGAATATTTGGTATGTGATATCTACGTGGATTATGTGTGAAATTCTTGTGACTGGTATGATTTGAGTGTTCGTGGTTGAGTCTCCCGATATGATGGTGTAAGTAACTGGCAATAAACCAACTGTGTGATTGTGAAAGTGTTATGTGGTAGGAGCTGAGAAACAAATGATGGAAGGAAATCGTAAATGATGCAATTGGAACAACTGTGGTAATCACATATATGGCTTGTCGTGGGCAATTATTGTTGTGACATAAAATGCATATGAGTTGTTAAATATGATGGAAACGGTATTGATGGTTATGGAAATTCTTTGTGAATTGTTGTTGTTATTCCTTGAGAATTGTTGTTGTA
>NW_017671003.1:16191-45960 GCF_001879085.1 Nicotiana attenuata
AGGCCCCGTAAAAATTTGTGACTCAAAACCTATAGCTCATAGGGTCAGGTTCCGAATATGTGTTGGGAAGGTGTAAAACTCTTCCATTATGCGACCGCATAACTGATATGCGGACCAGAATGCGGTCGCAAATCAAAGCTCTTCCAGAAAACTCTTCCAAGCTTGCTGCGGTTCGGACCCATTGTACTGATCTAAGTATTTAAAAATGAAAGAACCAAGTTTTTCCAGAAAAGTGCTATTTTGTGGTCCAGAATGTGGTCGCAAATCAAGTATGCAGACCGCATTTCTGCCGCATAATGAGTCAGTAGTTTGGTTAAAATTAAGGTCAAATGCGGTCCATTATGCGACCGCATAACTGATATGCGGACCGCATTTCTATCGCAAAGTGAGTCAATGTGTCAGTCAAATTTGAGGTCAAAAATACGGTGCATTATGCGACCGCAAATTGGGTATGCGGACCGCATTTCCGCCGCACACCCAAACAGTAGGATTGGATTTTTGGAGCACTTTTGCGGTCCATTCTGCGGACCGCATTTCATCTCTGCGGTCGCAAAGTGCGACCGCATATCTGACTCGGGTACCTATTTTTCTAAATTTTAAACCCGACCCCCTTTTTAATAAAACACCCCAACCCCTCATTTTAACGAGTTATCTGAACAAAATAAGAGAGAGGAAGAGAGGGTTCTTGGGAGAGAAAGTCATCTTCATCAAATTTGATTCTTCAAAACTATCCGGGCTGGGAAATTCCAAAGTGATTATCTTCATCCCCATTCTTGCAGGTAAAATCCCTAACCCTTTTTTATTAATTTTCAGGTTTAAACTAAAAGGGGGAGTCTCATGCATTGATTCTTGAAAATAATGGTTGAAAACGTACATGCATGCCTTTTTAAAACCTAAAATCTAGTAAGAGGAATTGGGTAGGAGTAAAGGATTGTACAAGAGGGGTTGATAACCTAAATAAGTTTGAATAGCAATTGTGAACTTCAATTCTAAGTCATATGTGTTAACTTGTGCACTAGATTGACGTTGCTAGACTATTTGGTGAATTGAAAATAGAAGTTAAAAAGGGAATTCGGCTCCAGGTATGTATGGCTAACTTTGACCTTTGTAAAATCACCTTGTTTGATGTACGAATATTTGGTATGTGATATCTACGTGGAATTACGTGTGAAATTCTTGTGACTGGTATGATTTGAGTGTTAATGGTTAAGTCTCCCGATATGATGGTGTAAGTAATTGGCAATAAACCAACTGTGTGATTGTGAAAGTGTTATGTGGTAAGAGCTGAGAAACAAATGATGGAAGGAAATCGTAAATGATGCAATTGGAACAACTGTGGTAATAACATATATGGCTTGTCGTGGGCAATTATTGTTGTGACATAAAATGCATATGAGTTGTTGAATATGATGGAAAGGGTATTGATGGTTATGGAAATTCTTTGTGAATTGTTGTTGTTATTCCTTGAGAATTGTTGTTGTAATTCTTGAGAATTGTTGTTGTTGTTCATTGTGAAGAGTTGTTGTTGTTGGGTTGTTTGTGAATTGTGATTGTTCGGTGGGATCGGGTTGCGCGCCACAACACGAAGTAATAAGGTGTGGGTTGTGGTGATAAGGGTGGCCGAGGTAATAAGGGTGGAAAGTGATCGAAATCACTATTGAAATGAAAATATGAGAAAGTGGTGAAATCATTGATGTGAAAATGTTGAAGGGGAAATGGAGAGATTGTAAACTTGTTTGGCTTGATTGTTTCCCTTCATGTGTATTTGATTGTTGATTCCATTACTACTTGTTACTTGGGTATGGTTTGAGCTTGCTTAGGGCAAAGTTTGTTCATGCATACCAGTACAATTCAAATGTACTGACGTCCCTTTTGCTGGGGGTGCTACATTCGTGTTATGATTGTAGGTGGATCCATAGCAGGTACTCCAGTCCACCGACCGTAGCTCCCCTTTACTTCCCGTCAGCTGAATTGATGAACCCCTTTCCTCTCGGAGCCCTGCGTGGCTCATGCCGCTTTCATTTCGGAGTTATGTTTTAATATTTGTGTAAGGTATAGCTGGGGCCTTGTTACCGGCAAGTATGGTGTTATCCTTTTGTATCCTTAGAGGCTCCATAGACAGTAAATGTGGGTTACGAACTTATGTAAATATGTATTTTGTATGTTGGGCGATGTAAGCTGTAAACCTCATTAAGTAACCATGTATGTTATGTATGTTTTGTGAAAAGGCGTTTTAAGTATAAATGACTAATTCCTTGGTTAATGAGCAATGAAAATACGGGGTAACGTGTGGGATTGGAAAGGCACCCAGGTCTGCTTGACTGGGGCTACCCGGTCGGGCGCCGGTCATGTCCCTCGGTTTGGGGCGTGACATGAAGACTATCACGAACGAATCCAAGTAAGGCCTGAACACTCGGTTCATCAAATCCATAAAAGTTGTTGGGGCATTTGTCAACTCGAATGACCTAACCAAGAACTCATATTGCCCGTACCGAGTGCGGAAAGCTATCTTAGGGACATCAGATGCCCTAATCCTCAACTGATGGTAGCCAGATCTCAAGTCAATCTTTGAAAATACCCTGGCACCCTGAAGCTGATCGAACAAATCATCAATCCTCGGCAGCGGATACTTATTCTTGATTGTAACCTTGTTCAAATGCCGGTAATCAATACACATTCTCATTGACCCATCATTCTTCTTAACAAACAACACCGGCGCACCTGATAAATGATGAAAAGTGCATATTTTATTAGTATATTTGCATATTAATTCTTGTGTGTGTCGCGGGAGATTACATGATTTTCAAAGTGAAATATACTCATTATGTGTTTCTTATGTGTAGGAACGAGTTTGGATGATAAATGATCAAAAGATGACAATTCGACAAAAATAGAAGAAATTAAAGGAGTGGGAGCTCGTCTATTCTCGTGCGTGGCACGAAGTCGGACGCGAAAAAGGAGAAAAGTTAAGGCACAAAACAGCGAAGCGAAGCAAAGGCACGGAGCGCTTCGCAAAATGGAAGAATTTCAAAAGCTGGATCCGAGTCAAAGTCCACGTCTAGACACGAAGGCAAACGCGGATCCGCGTCAAAGTCCACGTCTAGATGCGAAGGCAGACGCGGATTCCAGCTCTCCAATCCGAAGTTGGATGGAATAATTCCGCCCCTCATCAACCCTAGGTCATATAAATACATCCTAAGACACCACTTTGAAAGAGAAAACACTACTTTAGGGTTAGACAACACCCTTGGAGGCAAGAACATGCTAGGAGCAAGGAGGTAGATTCAACTACGAGTTTTTCCCCTTCTTCTTCCTATTTTATTGTTGGTTATGAATTGGAGTATTGTGTTTTCACATACTTTTATGAAAAGCTAATTCGTTTTCTAGGGTTTTGATGGATCCTTTTGGGGATGAATTGGTTGTTATATTAATATAGTTTTGAGTTAGTTGTTAATCTCTATTTGTTCAACTACGTTTTGATTTTGGTTAATTGAAAGGATCCTCAATTAGTCGTTCCTATTTATTATGTATCTGCTTGAGAGAGAGTGCATATTTAGGTAGTTGTTTCAACAACATCACTCCCGGAGTATAGGCGAGAGTCATAACCGAGGGTTTAGAGGTTGGATTAGAGATAACGATACCTCGGGTGCGATCTAAGTGAACTGTAATGTGAATCTAGCTAGCGTAGCTTGAGAGAGTGCGTCTAGTAAATTATCATAATTGCTTGAGAGATATTTATGATAGCTGGAGAGTCTTCACATACGAGATAACACTGCGGGTAGAATGACCAGAAGTCCCTCTCCACTCTAAACGAGGCATATCCGGTAAAGCTAAGGCCACAGTCTTGGCATGGCAGTCCAAGATAGTGTGGTAAGGTGATAACCAGTCCATCCCTAATATATTATCGAAGTCAACCATGTCTAAAAGCATCCAATCTACACGGGTGTCAAGACCCTCAATCACCACAATACAAGAGCGGTGGACTCGATCGACCACTATAGAATCACCCAACGGTGTAGACACATAAACAGGAACACTCAATGAATCACTAGGCATGACCAGGTACGGTGCAAAATAAGATGACACATACGAATACGTAGACCCTGGATCAAATAACACTAAAGCATCTCTATCACAAACCAGAACCGTACCTGTAATAACTACGTCCGAAGCCTCAGCCTCGGGCTTGGCCTGAAGAGCATAACATTGGGGCTGGGCCCCACCACCCTAAACCACATCTCTGGGTCGGCCTGCTACTGGCTGGCCTCCACCTCTAGCAGCCTGAGCTCCACCTCTAGTACCTTTTCCTCCACCTCTACCCCCACCTCTAGCTGGCTGGGCGGGCTGTGGAACATCTGGTGCCTGTACCATGGCACGAGAACCCTGATGTTGAGAGCTACTCGGTGCTCGAGGGCAAAACCTGGCAATGTGACCCGGATTACCACAAGTATAACAAGCCCACAACTGATGAGACTGCTGGCCCTGGCGACCTGAATGACCACCCCGAAAACTCTGAAGCGTCGTGCATTGATAGGAGCAGGTGGTGCACTGTAGGAGTGCTGATCGGAATACTGCATCTGGGGACCACGGCTACCTGAAGCTCCGTGAGAAACCTGAAGTGCTGACTGAGAAGGCCTAGGAGGATGGCCTCTACCATATAAATCTCTACCTCCAGACGAGGTACCACTGAATCTGCATGAATGACGGGGCTTCTTGTCCGCCCCATGACCACCCCCCTATGATAGTACCATCTCAACTCTCCGGGCCACATTGGCCGCCTCCTGGAAGGATATCTCACTCCCAGCCTCTCTAGCCATCTGGAGACGAATCGGCTGGATGAGTCCATCAATAAACCATCTCACTCTCTCCATCTTAATGGGAAGTATAATAAGGGCATGACGAGCCAAATCTATGAATCTGGTCTCGTACTGGGTGACAGTCATGGATCCCTGCTGAAGGCGCTCGAACTGCCTCCGATAGGCCTCTCGCTGTGTAATAGGGAGAAACTTCTCTAGAAATTGCTGTGTGAACTGCTCCCAGGTCAAGGCTGGCAATCCTGCTGGTCTAGCTAAGCAATAATCCCTCCACCAAATCTTGGCGGATCCAGACAAGCGAAATGTAGCAAAATCAACCACATTGGTCTCAACAATCCCCATGTTCCGAAGAACGTCGTGACAACTGTCTAGATAATCCTGGGGATCCTCAGTAGGTGCACCGCTGAAGGTAGTAGTGAAGAGCTTGGTAAACCTGTCCAATCTCCACAAAGCATCGGCAGACATGGCTGCACCATCGCTGGTCTGAGCTACCACACCCGGCTGAACCGCTCCAACTGGCTGAGCTGCTGGAGTCTGAAACTGGGGAGCTACCTGCTCCGGAGTGTGAGTATCAGGAGTCTAGGCTCCTCCTCCAGCCTGAGAGACGGGTGGTGCTACAGGAAGTAAACCTGCCCTGGTGACATTCTCCATGAGGCCCACTAGACGGACCAGAGCATCCTGAAGAACTGGGGTGGCAATAAACCCCTCTGGAACCTAAGCTGGGCCCACCGAAACTGCCTGGGCCGGAACCTCATCATCAAACTCAACCTGAGGCTCCGCCGCATGTGCTGCTGCTCGGGCCTGATCTCTGCCCCTGCCTCGGCCTCTATCTCGGCCTCGGCCTCGCCCCCTGCCCCTCGTGGGAGCTGCTGCTGGGAGCTCGGGCTGCTGATCGGTAGATGAGGAACCGCGTGTTCTCGCCATCTGCGAAAGAACAGAGTAGAAATTGAATTAGCATTGAGAAACCAAACCGCACGACAATAAGGAACAAATGTGAGATTTTTCCTAACTCTGTAGCCTCTGGGGGATAAATACAGACGTCTCTGTAACGATCCCTCAGACTCTACTAAGCTTGTCTGTGAACTGTGAGACCCATGTAACCTAGAGCTCTGATACCAACTTGTCATGACCCGGATTTCCCTCCCTCGAGAGTCGTGATGGCACCTACTATTGGGAGCTAGGCAAGCCAAAACCTAATTACCTACTTCGTTAACAAATTACTTCTTTTTAACAATATATAAACAATAACATGAAACCAGCAGAACCTTAATTAATTAAGCGAAAGGTAACAATAAAATATATGGAATCAACGTCTATTACAACTTCTGAAACCTCAAATACCCAAAATCTTGTGTCACACTGTCACAGACTTTCTAAGTGTCACTACATACAAGGTCTGAAGAATATACAATAAACTGTTTCTGAAAAAAGGAAATGAAACACGGAATAGAAATAGAGGGAGACTCCAGAGCCTGCGGACGCCTGGAGGTCTACCTTGGGTCTCCGGGTGGACGAAAGGAAAGCCCTCCAACTACTGTCCGAAAGCTGCTCCAAGATCTGCACACAGTGCAGAGTGTAGTATCAGCACAACCAACCCCATGTGCTAGTAAGTGCCTAGCCTAACCTCGACGAAGTAGTGACGAGGCTGGGACCAGACTACCAAATAAACATGTGCAGCTTAAATATATACAGCGAAAAAGAAATACAGAAATAACCAGTCAATGTGGGAAGAGGGAAACATGCTGTGGGGGAGATAACATTTCTGAATGGAAAGGCATCAAGTAGAGAAAGGAACAACATAACTCGAATATCAACAAGGAACAGAAGTCAACAGTTTGCACGGCATCACCATTCGTGCTTTTACTCTCGTCCTCACCAAAACAATTATTTATCAAAGATGTGCACGGCATCACCCTTCGTGCTTTTACTCTCTTTCCGCACCATGTAATCAATACAATCAGCACGGAATGGTACATCGTGCGGCACGGCATCACCCTTCGTGCTTTACACTCTTTCCTTACAATATCAACAATGCACGGCATCGCCCTTCATGCTTTAACACTCTTCCTCACCCAAACAACAATCACAAACAAGGGTAACGGAATAAACAAGAACATAAAGAAATCCCGGTGAGGGAACAACAATTAAAAACTTAAATCCCGGCAAGGGAACATTTCAAAAACTCTTCCTCTATCTTTCATTTCTACTTCATAACTCACCTTACCACTTGAGCCAATGCTCCAAAGGGTTCAATCATCTCATATACTTTCACAATTCATAATATAACTCGAGCCAATGCTCCAAGATGTTCAAAGGTCACCATTCCTTCCACAAACTTTTCACAACGACTAGCAATCATCACCAAGGCATGAAGAATACAACGAAATCAAGATATTCACAATATAACGACTCACGGCCATGCTAGACACCAACGTATAGATACTCGTCACCATGCCTATACGTCGTACACAACGAATACCATATAGCAAATAGGACTCAACTCCTAATACCTCAAGCTAGGGTTAGACCAAACACTTACCTCGATGCCACGAACGCAATTCACGTCTCAATTATCGCATTACCCCTTGATTCCACCACCTCTTCGCTCGTATCTAGTCACAAGTTACATAATTACATTAATAAACGCTAAATGTATCAACCCCATTGCATGAAAATGAGTTTTTTCTAAAGTTTTTCCCAATAAGTCAAAAATTGCCCCCGAGCCCACATGGTCAAAACCCGAGGTTCGAACCAAAACCCGATTACCCATTCCTCCACGAACCCAAATATATAATTTATTTTGAAATCGGACCTCAAATCGAGGTCCAAACCCCCAATTTTTGAAAAACCTAGGTCCTACCTAAAACCCTCAATTTCCCCCATGAAAATCTTTGATTTTAAGTTGAAATCATGTTAAAAGATGTTAAGGAGTGAAGAAAATAAGTTAGAAATCACTTACAAACGTTTTGGAGAAGAAAGGGTGTTTGAAAAATCACCTCTTATATTTTTGGGGTTTTGAAAAATGAAAAACAACTGAAAATCCGTCTATATATATACCTCTCAGAACCCCTGTGCGGACCGCACAAAACGGACTGCGGCCGCACAGCCCTTCTTGACCCTGTGCGGACCGCACAAAGTCGACTGCGGCCGCATAGCCCTCCACCGCGCACCGCATAAAGTCGACCGCGGACCACACTGATCCCCCTCCGCGGTCGCACACGATTTCTCGGGGACCGCACTAGCGGGTTCAGAGAGCTGAAATTGCTCTGAACCTACAATATCTGTGTTTTTAAGCCTATGACCTCCCGGAACCTACCCGAAACTCACCCGAGCCCTCGGAACTCCAAATCAAATGTGCATACTAACTCAAAACATTATACGAACTTATCTGTGCGATCAAATCACCAAAATAACATCTCAAACAACAAATTAAACCTCAAAATCAAAGAATTTTTCTCAAACTTCAAAAAACATCAAATTTTCCATTTTAAATCTGAATCACGTCAAACGGATTCCGGTTTTCACCAAATTTCACATAGACATCTTAAAATATATATAAGACCTGTACCGGGCGCCGAAACCAAAATACGGGCTCGACACTAACATGTTCTAATCAAATTTCATTTCTAATTTCCTTAAACAAATTTCAGAAAACTATTTCCTTTAAAAAAATCATTTCTCGGGCTTGGGACCTCAGAATTCGATTCCGGGCATATGCCCAGATCCAATATTTTCCTACGGACCCTCCGGGACTGTCAAATCACGGGTCCGGGTCCGTTTACCCAAAACGTTGACCGAAGTCAAAATAACTCATTTTATAGCCAAATTTTGCCATTTTTCACAGATTTTCATATTTAAGCTTTTTGGCTACGCGCCCGGACTGCGTACGGAAATCAAGGTGATGCTAAATGAGGTTTTCAGGGCCTCAGAAACACAGAATGTAGTTTAATAACAAGTGATGACATTTTGGGTCATCACAAAACCACACCATAAAAAATCTATTCTCCAATCCTTAGAACTTTATTTCAATAAATAAATCGGTCAAATTTAGGGTAAAAAATCTGGATTGTGCACCTCCAGTATACAATACTGAGTATACAATACTGGACATTATGCTTTTGCATTATATATCACCAGTATAATATACTGGACTATACTAGAGTGACTTGTATGTTACACCATAAAAATAGCTATTACGTGTAATACAAAGCTATTTCTATCATATAATCTCCACTGCTTATAATTTTAATTTTATCAATAAATCGCTAAAACTAAGCGGAAAAAAAATCTAGATTGTACATGTCACGACCCATTTCCACAATAGGTCAGGATGGCGCCCAACACCATTGCCGAGCAAGCCAACGCGGAAAATACTAACTAAACTTTCATTTACATTTACCACGAAATAGTTGGAATAATTCTTTAAGTTGAATAAAATCAGAAACGTTTAATAAAGTCATGATAATCATACAACCCAAAAATAATACAGTCCACTAAAGTGTGTGCCAAGACCTGGTGTCATAAGCTGCGGGCAACTAGTAGAATATACAAAAGAATCACACTATCCTACTGTCCGAAGCGGAATAGACAGCAAAAAGAAAATACATAAGAAAGACTTCTTCAGGCTGTTGAACGGCATGGAAGGGAAACAGCTCACCGTAGAAGTCTCGAGACCGCTCAGAGATACGCACCAGACTGATAGCCAGATACACCTGCCTCAGACCCTGTACAATCAAGTACAGAAGTGTAGTATGAGTACGTAAACAATATGTACCCAGTAAATATCCTGTCTAATCTCGAAGAAATAGAGACGAGAGGTCGACTTGACACTTACTAGGGTAAAATAATGTGAGAAAAATTTATAATTAGCATGGATAGCACAAATTATTAACATTTAGTAATCATGGAATAACAGTTCTTTCCCAAGTATTATCATGGATATTAACCTGTATTTCCAGCAGATATGAAATTCAGTCCTCAGAGAAATGCTTAGCAAAACATGCGCAAGTAACACCGTGGGACGTACGGACCGATCTAACCATAGATGCATCTATTACCCCGCTCGCGAATCACCCATGCGACGCGGTCAAATATAAATGTCACTACCCTGAACCCAGACCTGGTCGTGATGGCGCCTCTCGTGAAGACAAGGCCAGCCGACACATTCCCAATTCAAAGTTAAACGGCTATACAACAGTAAAACAAGCTAAAACGTGATTTAATAGCACTAAGCAGCAAATAATATCATAACATTGCGGAAGTACAACCTAAACACAGCCCAAACCGAGGTGTCACTAGTCATGAGCATCTACTAAGGTCTAAATACAACCGACAAAGTCTGAAATATACTAAGTACAGACTGATAGAATAAAGAGGGAGAAAAGCAGTGGTGGGAACGCCGGCAGCTACCTTGCTAAACTCTGATGAATCTGCCTCCGATCAACCAATACCCGCTACCGGGTTTAGAAAATACATGAATCTGCACACAAGGTGCAGGGAGTAAAGTGAGTACTTCCAACTCAGTGAGTAATAATCATAAATAAAGACTGAGTGGTATGAAATCACGAAAAGTGCATCAACATGATGTATTCAAGCAGTTCTAAAACTAGTAAGAAAGCAATAAAGCTGTCAAATCCCTTAAAACATCTTAGCTCAGTTTTAAACTTCTTTGAAAAAGACTTTTTCAACAGTTATGCAATTGAGTACAGAACAACTAGTGCAGATAGGTACAGAAATCCGCCCCTCGGGCACAAAACAACAATCCTTTTCGTAGCTTAAAAACATCAGTTTAAATGAAAGATTATTTAAAATATTTGTTCAACATTTTCAATAGAGGACCAGTCTAAAGATGAGTGAAAGCTGTAATTAAATCACCATGTTCAATGGAAACTCACTTTAAAGAGGAGTGAAAACAGTAAATTCATAACTAGCCCCTCAGGCAAAACATCACTCATGTACATGTATATATCTATATATAGCCCCTCGGGCAAGCCTCTTAGTCACTCGTGACTCAACTCTTACCAATCAACGCTCACACTCAGCACTCACACTCAATAGGTACCATATAGTAACCGCTGCGACGTGCAGCCCGATCCATATTTCTAGTCGACTGCGCTCACTGGGGGTGTGCAGACTNGCGGCGTGCAACCCGATCCATATATCGCTGCGGCGTGCAGCCCGATCCATATAAATAGTCGACTGCGCTCACTGGGGGTGTGCAGACTCCGGAGGGGCTCCTACAGCCCAAGCGCTATATCGCTGCGGCGTGCAGCCCTATATATATATATATATATATATATATATATATATATATATATATATATATATATATATATATATATATATATATATATATTTTACGGCATGCAGCCCGATCCATAAATATGAAACCCTCACATCCAGGCCCTCGGCCTCTCTCAATCATTGACCTCACTATCAGACCCTCGGTTTATCTCAGTCATTAACCTCACAATCAGACCCTCGGTCTATCAGTAAATCAGGGAACTCAGCCCAAATAATTCTCTCTTTTAAAAAATGAACAGAATAAACCAGCTTTAGACATTTAACAAGTAAAACACGACTGAGGTTATGCTTTTAACCAAATAGAGTGAGGAAAAATAGTAAAAATGCCCCTAAGGGTCTCAACAGGTCAGCACAAGGCCCCAAACATGGCATACAACCCATATTTCAAGGGCATCAAAATATGGCCTCCACGCGCGTCGAATCGGCTAAAACTGTAGCTCGCGACGCCTTTGCCCCTCTAATTGGCCTCCACACTCGTCGAATCTATCGAAAATCAGAACAAGGGCATCAAAATATGCTAAGGGAACAAAGCCCAAGCGAAAACAATCAATAAAGGGCACAAATCCCGAAATTACCAAAACCCGACCCCCGGGCCCACGTCTGGAAACTTAGAAATTTTCGCATCAATTGATTCCTCATATCCCCACGAGTTCATACATATACCTCAAATGGCCCCTCAAATCCCCACTCAATGGTCTCTAAAACTCAAGCCCTAATCCTCCATTTTTAGCCCTTTAATCCTTTTAAATACAACCTTAATCCATGAAATACTACCATAGAAATGTGTTTTTGGTCCAAAAATCCTTACCTTAACGAAGTCTCTTGATTTCTCTCTCCAGAATCGCCCAAAAAGCTACAAGTCTCCTGAAGACCCGTAATCACGATAGGCACAGCTGGTGCCTGAACTGGTGCTGCTGGAGCATCTACCACAGGGACCTGACCCTGAACAGGGGCAGCTGGTGGGTCTGCAGGTGCTGTCCCAGCTGCTGCGGGGGCTGTACCTCTGCCCCTACCACGTCCTCGACCACTTCTGCGGCCCCTAGTTGCTCCCACTGGTGGTACCGGTGGTCGTCCGTCCTGGCCGGTAGAGCGTGTCCTCACCATCTATGAGAGAATAGGATAAAAGAAGTTTAGTATTCGGATCAACAACTTCGCACGACAAGAATTTCAAGAATAGAGAATTTTCCTAAAGGATCTGCAGCCTCTCGAGGATAAATACAGACGTCTCCCTATCGATCCGCGTGACTCTACTAAACCTGCTCATGACTCGTGAGACCTATGTAACCTAGGCTTTGATACCAACTTGTCACAACCCTAAACCCAACCCAATCGTGATGGCGCCTCTCATGAAGACAAGGCCAGCCGATACACCTCCAATTCACTTTAAGCAACTAAAATAATAACTACTAAGTCTTTAATCAAAATTAAGATCCCAAAATAAGCATTTAACAGTATAATTTGCGGAAATAAAAACCAACACAGCCCGACATTGGGGTGTCACAACTCATGAGCATCTAAAACCATACGAAGAGTCTAGAGTCTAGTCCACTACTACGTAACTGAATCAAAAGAACTAAAATAGAAGGAGAATGCACTTGGCTGCGAATCGCCAAGCAGCTACCTAGTAAATCTCCGAAGACCTGCTGGAACTATCAACCTTCAGGAGCAGGACCTGTAGCGCCCGAATTTGCACACAGGGGTGCAGGGAGTAAAGTGAGTACTTCCAACTCAGTGAGCAATAAAAATAAATGAAGACTGAGTAATATAAACCACGTAATGCACAACATTAAGCTACAAGAGGCATAACAAATCAGTTATTAAAATAAAATGGTGAAATCTCATAACATCTTTTAAAATAGTTAAACGGCATACAGAAAAGGCAACAAAAAAAAATAAACACATAATAACAGCCCCCCAGGCACAATAGCAATAGAATTAGCCCCTCGGGCAATGTCACAGAACCACACCAGCCCCTCGGGCTATATCTCAAATCACAATGGGTACCCGCGCTCATTGGGGGTGTACACACTCCGGGAGGGGCCCCTTACGGCCCAAGCGCACAATCAAGCCATCTCGTGGCATCATAAACAGGCTCTCGGCCTCATATCAATATCAAGCCACTTCGTGGCGTACAATCTCAGGCCCTCGGCCTCATTATCATAATCAGTATATCACTGCTGAGGCGTGCAGCCCGACCCAAATGTATCCTCACAACACAGGCCCTCGGCCTTACTCAGTCAGAATCTCATAAGCCCCTCGGGCCACAGTAAAATATGAAGCTCAGCTCAAATGCCTTTGAAAATATCATTTAATGTGTTTAAAATGGGATAATACAGCTGAGCCTTTAAAATAGTAAAATATAGTATGACTGAGCACCAGTATGAAATCAAACAGTGAGGAAAATATCATTTAAAATATCCCCTAAGGATTCAAACAGTTGGCACGAAGCCCACATATGGCATTTAGCCCAAAATATAATAATATCAAACAATTAACTATCAAATACGCAGTAAAATAATCATTCGGGATGGACTAAGTCACAATCCCCAGTGGTGCTCTACCCCACGCTCGTCATCTAGCGTGTAAGTCACCTCAACATAGCCGTATGCTGTGAAATTCCGGGGTTTCATACCCTCAGGACAGCATTTAAAATCATTACTCACCTCTATCCGGCATGAAACCTAGCTTGAAATGCCTTTGCCCTTCGAAACGACCTCCGAGTGCTTCAAATCTACCAAGTTCAGATTTTTATCATTAAATTATGCTAAACGAATGAACTCCAATTGAAAAATATCGATTTTAAGCACAAAACAAGAAATTAGTCAAAATCGACCCCCGGGCCCGCATCCCGGAACTGGACAAACTTTATACCAAAATGTTCTTCATCATCTCACGAGTTCGTACATATAAAGAACTCGGGAATCGGAGTTTGTTTGACCCCTCAAATCATCCCTAGAAGGTCTCTTAATCTCAAGTCCTAACTCAACCTTTTTCTACTGATTTTCATGAATTTAACATTGATATTTTGTTCCTTAATCACAAATAATCGAGTTTTAGGGTCCAAAATCCTTACCTCAACGAATAACAATGATTTCCTCCCTTCAAAATCGCCCAAAGCTTCAAAATATGTGTTAAAAGTGAGAAACCCTCTGAAAATTGCGAAGGAGGAAATATTTTAATCTGACCAGACATTTCCGCATCTGCGGCTATTTCACCGCATCTGCGGTACCGCTTATGCGGTTATTCTTCCTCTTCTGCGGACTCCACTAGCCAGCCAAAAATCGCATCTGCGACTGCATTTCCGCATCTGCGGCAGCGCAGATGTGGTTATCCATACCACTTCTGCGATTTCGGACCAATTGCCTCTAGCCGCTTCTACGACTCTTCCTTTGCATGTGCAGTGCCACACCTGCGGTCCCCAATCCGCAGGTGCGGAAATACCAGAAGCAGCAATATCAGCTGCTGCCACAAAATTCCAACATCTCCGTTTACCACCCGAAATCACCTCGAGGCCCCCGGGACCTCATCCAAAAACACAAACATATCCCAATACATTATTCAAACTTGTTCCAATCATCAAAACTCTTCAAACAACACTAAATCAACCAAAATACTTCGGATTTCAAGCCTAAGTTTCTAAAAATCTTCTGAATTCCGCTTTTGATCCAAAACCCAACCAAATCATGTCCGAATAACCTAAAATTTTGCACACACATCCCAAATGAAATAACGAAGCTACTACAACTCTTGAAATTCCATTCCGACCCCTGTATCAAAATCTCGCCTATCAACCGGAAATCGCCAAAATACCAACTTCGCCAATTCAAGCCTAAATCTACTCCAAGCCCCCAAAACCCATTCCGATCACACTCCTAAGTCATAAATCACCTCTCGAAGCTAACCGAACTGGCGGAACTCAAATCCGAGCCCTCTAACACATAAGTCAACATCCGGTTGACTTTTTCAACTTAAGCCTTCTTAAAAGAGACTAAGTGTCTCAAACTTCACCAAAACCAATCCGAATCCAATCCGACCAACTCGATACCTCAAAACACGGATAAACAAAGCATAAAGAAGTAGAAATGGGGGAAACAGAGTGTTAACCCATGAGACGACCGGCCGGGTCATCACAATCTCAATTGTTGATCCTGTATATCAACAATGGCAACTGGCTCCTCCTCATAACCCAAACGCTCGTCTAGCTGAATAGTACTGAAGTGTAACACATAAGACAAGTCGGTGTGATACCTCCAAAGCACAGATACGTAAAAAACTGGGTGAACCCCCGATAGGCTGGGAGGAAAAGCAAGCTCATAAGCAACCTCCTGAACTTGCCTCAACACCTCAAATGGACCTATAAACCATGGGCTCAACATGCCCTTCTTCCCGAATCTCATAATACCTTCATCGGCGAGACTTTGAAGAGAACCTTCTCGCTGACCATAAATGATACATCCTGCGCCTTTTGATCCTCATAACTCATATGTCTGGACTGTGCTGTGCGAAGTCTTTCCTAATCAACATTACCTTTTCCAAGGCATCTTTCACCAAGTCAGTACCGTACAACTTAGCCTCGCCAGGCTCAAACCACGCGATAGGAGAACGACATTGCCGACCATATAAAGCCTCAAATGGAGCCAACTCAATGCTGGAATGATAAGTGTTGTCGTAAGCAAACTCGGCCAAAGGCAAGAACTGATCCCACTGCCCTCCAAAGTCAATCACATATGCTCTAAGCATGTCCTCCAGAATCTAAACTATCCGCTCTGACTGTCCGTCGGTTTGCGGGTGAAATGTTGTGCGGAGCTCTACATGGGTCCCCAACTCACTCTGTACGACTCTCCAAAAATGGGAAGTTAACTGAGGGCCTCTATCTGATATGAGAGAAACAGGAACACCGTGCAACCAAACTACCTCCCGAATATAAATCTGGACCAACCTCTCTGAAATATAGGTAGTCACAACTGGAATGAAGTGTGCCGACTTGGTCAATCTGTCGACAATGACCCAAACCGCATCAAACATCCACAAAGTCCGCGATAACCCAACTACGAAGTCCATAGTGATGCGCTCCCATTTCCACCCAGGGATAGTCATCTGCTGAAGTAGCCCCCCTGGCCTCTAGTGCTCATACTTGACCTGTTGGCAATTTAAGCACCTAGCATACTCCAATATATCTTTCTTCATTCGCCGCCACCAATAATGCTGTCTCAGGTCACGATACATCTTCGTAGCACCTGGATGAATAGAATACCACGAGTTGTGTGCCTTCTCTAAGAATATCTCACTCAAACCGTCGACATTAGGAACACATAGGCGACCCTGGAGTCGTAGAACACCATCATCGCCGATAGAAACCTCATTGGCACCACCCTGTAGTACCGTCTCTCTGAGGACTACTAAATGCGGATCATCAAACATGGGGGCCTTGATCTCTCCCAATAACAAAGACTGGGCAACAACACACGCAAAAATTCGGCTGGACTCTGAAATATCCAACCTCACGAGTCTATTAACCAAGGACTGAATGTCCAAGGCTAGTGGCCTCTCCTCTGGTGGTATGAATACCAATCTACCCATAGTCTCTGCTTTCCTTCTTAAGGCATCCGCGACTACACTCGCCTTTCTCGGGTGATAAAGAATGGTAATGTCATAATCCTTCTGTAACTCAAGCCATGTAACAACCCGGCCAGTTATTTTAAGAATATACGCCTTGATCCCCTATTAACTGCATTCCTCGTGTTGTTACTCCTATTATGAGTTGCAGGGAGGATTTATTTGGAGTTTCGGAGAGTTTTGGGACACTTGGTCCCTAAATGAGAGTTTAAGTTTTAAAAATTTGGACCATAGTCGGAACAGTGTGAAGATGGCCTCGTAATGCAATTCTGTTGGTTCCGTTAGCTCTGTTAGGTGATTTCGGATTTAGGAGCATGTTCGGATTGCGTTTTGGAGGTCCGTATCTTATTTAGGCTTGAAATGCCGAAAGTTGAATTTTTGAAGTTTCCAGTTCAATAGCGAGATTTTGATATCGGGGTTAGAATGGACTTCTGGAAGTTGGGGTAGCTCCGTAGTGTCGAGTGTGACGTGCTTGCAAAATTCCAGGTCATTCGGACGAGGTTTGATAGAATTTTTGATCGAAAGCGTAAATTGGAAGTTTTTCGAATTCGTAGGCTTGAATCCGATGTTTAATTGGTGTTTTGATGTTGTTTTGGGCGTTCCGGAGGTTGGAACAAGTTTGAATGTTTTTTTAGGATTGGTTGGCACGTTTTGTTGAGGTCTCGGGGACCTCGGGAGAGTTTCGGGTGCTTAACGGGAGTTAGATTGGACTTAGGAAGAATTTGAGGTTGCTGAACCTGTCATAACTGCACCTGCGTGAATGAGACCGCAGGTGCGGCGCCGCAGAGAGACCGCAGAAGCGAGATTGGCCAGGCTACAGCAAACCACAGATGCGAAATGGGGAACGTACCTGCGAGACCGCAGGTACGGTAAAGGAGCCGCAGGTGCAAAAATTGATCATTAATGAAGCGTCAGAGATGCGACTTGAGTTCCGTAGAAGCGGGACTGCAGGTGCGGTCCCAGGGCCACAGATGCGGTTTCACTGGTCAGAAAAGAGGCAAAATCGAGCGTTAAGTTCAAAACTTGGAAAAATCGATTGGGAGCTCGGTTGAGGGCGATTTTGGGAGGATTTTGATGAGGAAATCAGTGGGTAACGATTCCTACTCCCTTTCTAGTTGTTTTCCTATAATCTAATCTTAGTTTTACCATTTAATTTCGGAATTGGGATGAAAAATTGAGGGAATGTGGAGAAAGGTTCTTAGGCCTAATGTTGGGGTTTTTATCTAGATATTGATGTCGGGATTGAATAATTTTGGTATACATGAACTTGTGAGAGTATGAGGATTTTGAATTTGTAAATTTTACCTGATTCTAAGACGTGGGCCCGGGGGGCGTTTTGGTTATTTTTCCTAATTTTGCGTATTAGCTTATAGTTAATTAGTGGAATTAGTTACATAAAGTTTTATTTATATTATGCAGTTGACTTGAATAGATTTGGGCCATTTGGAGTCGAGTACTCGTGGCAAGAGCGTGGTTTCGGGTTGATTTTGAGCCGGTTCGAGGTAAGTGGCTTGTCTAACCTTGTGTGGGAGACATTCCCCCTAGGATTTGGTATTGTTGTTATATGAATGCTGTGTACGTGAGGTGACGAGTGCGTACACGTGCTAATTGTTGGAAACCCGTTTTTCATTGAGTAAATTAACCGTGTTTCTTTCTTCTTGAACATTGCTTGTATTTTAAGCCTACTACGTAGTTTAGGGAAGCATGCCTAAGTGTATAAATTGTCCTATAAAGTGTATAAATTGTCCTATCTGCTTAAACTGTTTATGTGAACTCTGTGCAGCGTGTTAGATTAGAATTTCCTGTCCATTTTGATATTATTTGGTTTGAGTTGATTATCATTGTGTTGTTGCTACGTGTTTACATTGGGACTACGGGCAGTTCCCGGTAGATCCCCCTTGTCTGTTTATTTGGGACTACGGATGTGGTATTCCGGTAGATCCCCCTGCACTTTTACATTGGAACTACGGGACTGCACCCGGTAGATTCCCCAATACTGAGTATTTATATCTGGGGACTACAAATCGAGATTCCGCTAGATCCTCGGCGCATTATGAGTTGGACTACGGGATGACACCCGGGAGATCCACTGGAAATTAACATTTGGGGGCTACAGGACGGTATCCTAGTAGATCCCCGGTTGCTGGATATTTACATTTGGGGGCTACAGGACGATATCCTGGTAAATCCCCCGGTTGCCATCTCTGTGTTGAGTTGTATTATTTTGTGATAATTTCTCTGTTGTAATTGTTGTTATTCTTATCATTATACTGTGTTACTCCATACTGTTTCGCTCTTGAATGAAATTGTGGATTCTTTCCTTAATAATGTTGTCTTTTTATTTTGGGACTAAGGATGAGTATTCCGGGAGATCCCCTGCACATATATTGATTTTGACTATAGTGCGGGATACCAAGAGATCCCCAGCACATATATTGAGGATACCAAGAGATCCTCGGGATACCAAGAGATCCCTAGCACATATATTGAGGATACCAAGAGATCCCCGGATACCAAGAGATCCCAAGC
Organism: Nicotiana attenuata; assembly: GCF_001879085.1. NCBI lineage: Eukaryota > Viridiplantae > Streptophyta > Magnoliopsida > Solanales > Solanaceae > Nicotiana > Nicotiana attenuata. Next base: position 35,454 of record NW_017671003.1, read on the forward strand.
ACATATATTGAGGATACCAAGAGATCCTCGGGATACCAAGAGATCCTCAGTACACATATTGAGGATACCAAGAGATCCCCAGTAAATATATTGAGGATACCAAGAGATCCTCGAGATACCTAGAGATCCCTAGCACACATATTGAGGATACTGAGAGATCCCCGAGTATTTACGTTTGGGACTACGGGACGGGATCCCAAGAGATCCCCTATCGATGTTTCGGTGTACTAAGTGTATATTGTCTCTGATTTCTTCTCATTTTCGGATACTGTTTGATTATACTGTTTAACCTTACACTGTCTTATCTTGCTTTATATTTTATAACCGGTAGGGCCCTGACCTTCCTTGTCACTACCCACCGAGGTTAGGCTTGGCACTTGCTGGGTACCGCTGTGGTGTACTCATGCCCTTTCCTGTATATATTTTCCGTGTGCAGATCCAGGTACATTGACTCAGCCATATCGTTAGCGAGGCGAGGCGATCTCTAGAGATTTTGAGGTATATCTGCCACGTTCGCAGACCAAGGAGTCCCTATCTACTCTCTCTTTTTGTTATAGCCCTTCTGTATTTCTTCTTTTGTTTAGACACTCTGAAGTTAGGACATTTTGTAGTTATTCCATAGCTTGTGATTTCATGAGATTCAGGGTTTTGGGAAAAGTAGTTTCAGTAAGAAGTTTGTATTGTATATGCCGAGAGGCATCTTAAATGTTTCATTATGTTATGTCACAATTTTTGGCTAGTTTTATTCTGTTGTTTCTTTTTTCGCAATTTGTTAGGCTTACCTAGTCATAGAGACTAGGTGCCTTCACGATAGTTCACGGAGGGCGAACTGGGGTCGTGACAAGTTGGTATCAGAGCTCTAGGTTCATAGGAGTCATGAATCACAAGCCAGTTTATTAGAGTCTCGCGGATCGGTACGGAGACGTCTGTACTTATCCACGAGAGGCTATGTAACCGTTAGGAAAATTTCCGCTTCATTTGATTTCCCTGTCGTGCGAGATTTTTGACATCACAATCCTAAACTTCTGTCTTCCACTCTCTCACAGATGGTGAGGACACGTGCTACATGAGATGACTAGACACCCGCACCCCTTGCGAAAGCCGTCGGAGGTCGGGGCCGGGGTAGAGGCCGAGGACGCGCATGTGGTGCAGCCAGAGCACCTACGCGAGCTGCTACAGAGGAGCCGCCAGCAGTTCCAGTTGGAGCCCAGGCGCGTGATACGTCTACTACTACTCCAGCACTTCAGGAGACCTTAACACAGTTCCTGAGCATGTTTGGTACATTGGTTCAGGCGTGATTGATTCAGGTTGTACCAACTACTTCACAGATCGGGGAAGGGACCCAGACTTTTGCCGCCCCCACTCTAGAGTTGTGAGTTCGCATTGGTCAGGTCTCAGGTGTCATGCCGACACAACCTGTGGTCCTAGTTCAGCGGGTGGTGAGGATCTCTCACCGAGTAGAGAACAGGTGGGTCTAGGAAAGAGAGGACAGACGAGGTCAGGAGAGAGAGTATAGGGAAGTGAGGAGACCTCGTAGATCGGAGAGATCCACTGGCCCTTATATTGGAGGAAGAGTACGGCATGGTAGAGGTTTTGTGAGTCAGCCGGCTCAGTTTGCGTTTCGAGCTTCACACAGTGCTTCAAGTGTTCAGGGGTCTCAAAATACCCATACTGCACAGTTCCCACTGCCACATCAGGCGCGAGGTTGTTTTGAGTGTGCTGACATATGCCATGTGGTGAGGTATTGCCCTAAACTAGGGAGGGGTGCACCTTCACAGACTTCTCAGCCACAACGTGCTCCGTAGAGTTTCCAGGCTATGATTTCAGCACCAGTTTCTACCCCGCCTGCTCAGCCAGCTAGAGGTAGAGATCGGGGATGTAGGGGTCACCCTAGAGGGGGAGGCCAAGCCAGACATTATGCCCTTCTTGCCCGTACTGAGGCTGTCGCCTCTGATTCTGCCATCACAGGTACTATCCTGGTCTGTCATAGAGATGCATCGGTTCTGTTCGATCTAGGCTCCACTTATTCTTATGTGTCCTCTTATTTTGCCCCGTATTTGGATGTATGTCGGGATTCTTCGAGTTCTCATGTTTATGTTTCTACTACTATTGGAGATTCTCTTGTTCTGGAACGCGTTTTGATTAGGTTTTGAGACCAGAGCCGATATGTTATTGCTCAACATGGTAGACTTTGATTTTATTCTAGGCATGGACTGGTTATCGCCCCATTATGCTATTCTTGATTGTCACGCGAAAACCGTGACGCTGGCTATGCCAGGTGTACCGCGAGTAGTATGGAGGGGTACTTTAGATCATACTTCCAGTAGAGTCATTTCATTCATTAAGGCTCAGCATATGATTGAGAAGGGGTGTGACGCATATCTAGCTTACGTGAGTGATGTCAGTATTGATACCCACTACAGTTGATTCAGTCCCAGTAGTACGGGATTTCTCTGATGTGTTTCCTGCTAATTTTCCGGGCATGCCGCCCGATAGAGATAGTGATTTGGCATTGATCTGTTGTCGGGCACTTAGCCCATTTCTATTCCTCCATATCGTATGGCTCCTCCTGAGTAGAAGGAGTTGAAGGAGCATTTGCAGGAATTGCTTGATAAGGGTTTCATTCGGCACAGTGTATCACCAGAAGGGTGGTCCGTTCCAGTGGACGGAAGAGTGTGAGGAGAGCATTCAGAAGCTCAAGATAGCTTTGACTACAGCCCCGGTTTTGATAGTGCCTACCGGTTCGGGGTCTTATACTATCTACTATGATGCCTCGAGGGTTGGCCTTGGAGCGGTATTGATGTAGGACGGTAGGGTGATTGCCTATGCGTCCAGACAGTTGAAGGTTCATGATAAGAAGTATCCTGTCCATGATCTCGAGTTAGCTGCTATTGTTCACGCCTTGAAGATCTGGCGTCATTATTTGTACGGTGTGCCTTGTGAGATTTATACTGATCACCAGAGTTTGCAACATTTGTTCAAGAAAAAGGACCTTAATTTGCGTCAGAGGTGATGGCTAGAGCTGTTGAAGGACTATGATATCACTATTTTGTATCACCCCGGCAAGGCTAGTGTGGTGGCCGATGCTTTGAGCCGTCGGGCAGAGAGTTTGGGGAGTTTGGCTTATTTACCAGCAGCAGAGAGGCTCATGGAGATGGATGTCCAGGCCCTAGCTAGCCGGTTGTGAGATTGGGTCTTTCGGAGCCCAGTCGTGTTCTAGCTTGCGTGGTCTCTCGGTCTTCCTTGTTCTATCGTATCCGGGAGCGTCAGTTTGATGACCCTCATTTGCTTGTCCTCAAGGACAAGGTTTTACATGGCGATGCCAGAGATGTGACTATTGGTGATGATGGGGTATTGAGGAAGCAGGGTCGAGTTTGTGTACCCAATGTTGATGGGCTTCGGGAGTTGATTCTAGAAGAGGCCCATAGTTTGCGGTATTCCATTCATCCGGCTGCCGCGAAGATGTACCAGGATTTGAGACAACACTATTGGTGGAGGCGGATGAAGAAAGATATAGTTGGGTTTATAGCTCGGTGCCTTAATTGTCAGCAGGTGAAGTATGAGTACCAGAGACCGGGTGGATTGCTTCAACAGATAGAGATTCCGTAGTGGAAGTGGGAGCGGATCACCATGGACTTCGTAACTGGGCTCCCACGGACTTTAAGGAAGTTCGATGCCATTTGGGAGATTGTGGATCGGCTGACCAAGTCCGCGCATTTCATTCCTGTGAATACTACCTATTCTTCAGAGCGGTTGGCGGAGATTTATATCCAGGAGATTGTCCATCTGCATGGTATTCCATCTTCCATCATTTCAGATAGAGGTACTCAGTTCACATCGCGGTTCTAGAGGGCTGTACAGCATGAGTTAGGTACTCGGGTGGAGTTGAGCACAACATTTCACCCTCAGACGGACGTACAGTCCAAGCGCACTATTCAGATTCTTGAGGATATGATCCGTGCGTGTGTGATTGAGTTTGGAGGGTCTTGGGATTAGTTCTTGCCATTGTCGGAGTTTTCTTACAACAACAGTTATCAGTCCAACATTCAAATGGCACCATATGAGGATTTATATGGAAGGCACTGTAAATCTCCGATGGGTTGGTTCAAGCCGGTTGAGGCTAGATTGTTGGGCACAGACTTGGTACAGGATGCTTTGGAGAAGGTTAAGGTGACTCAGGATAGACTTCACACAGCCCAGTCTAGACAGAAGAGTTACGCGGACCGGAAGGTTCGTGATGTTTCCTACATGGTTGGAGAGCGGGTTCTGCTTCGGGTTTCGCCTATGAAGGGCGTTATGAGATTTGGGAAGAAAGGGAAATTGAGTCCGAGGTTTATTGGCCCTTTTGAGCTATTGTGGCATTTTGGGGAGGTTGCTTATGAGCTTGCCTTGCCTCCCAGCTTGTCAGGAGTCCATCTGGTATTTCATGTTTCGATGTTCCGGAGGTACCACGGTGATCCATCGCACGTGTTGGATATCAGTTCAGTCCAGTTGGACAAGGACCTATCTTATGTTGAGGAGCCAGTGGCGATATTGGACAGGCAGATTCGAAAGCTGAGGTCAAAGAACATTGCATCAGTGAAGGCTTAGTGGCGGGGTCAACCGGTCGAGGAGGCGACTTGGGAGATTGAACAGGATATGCGCAGCCGTTACCCTCATCTTTTCACTACTTCAGGTATGTCTCTATGCTCGTTCGAGGACGAACGAATGTTTAAGTGTGGGAGGATGTAACGACCCGGCCAGTCGTTTTATGAATTTATGCCCTGATCCCCTATTAACTGCATTCCCCGTGTTATTTCTGCTATTGTGAGTTGCTAGGAGGATTTATTTGGAGTTTCGGAGAGTTTTGGGACACTTAGTCCCTAAATGAGAGTTTAAGTTTTAAAAATTTGGACCGTAGTCAGAACAATGTGAAGACAACCTTCGAATGGAATTTCATTGGTTCCGTTAGCTTCGTTGGGTGATTTCGGGTTTAGGAGCATGTTCGGATTGTATTTTGGAGGTCCGTAGCTTATTTAGACTTGAAATGCCGAAAGTTGAATTTTTGAAGTTTCCGGTTCAATAGTGAGATTTTGATATCGGGTTCGGAATGGAATTCCGAAAGTTGGGTAGCTCTGTAGTGTTGAATGTGACGTGCTTGCAAAATTTCATGTCATTCGGACGAGGTTTGATAGACTTTTTTGATCGAAAGCGTAAATTGGAAGCTTTTGGAATTCCTAGGCTTGAATCCGATGTTAAATTGGTGTTTTGATGTTGTTTTGGGTGTTCCAAAGGTTAGAACAAGTTTGAATGATGTTTTAGGATTGGTTGGCATGTTTGGTTGAGGTCCCGGGGACCTCGGGTGAGTTTCGGGTGCTTAACGGGAGTTGGATTGGACTTAGAAAGAATTTGAGGTTGCTGAACCTATCATAACCGCACCTGCGTGAATGAGACCGCAGGTGCGGCGCCGCAGAAGCGGCTGAGAGACCGCAGAAGAGAGATTGGCCAGGCTCCAGCAAACAACAGGTGCGAAATAAGGAACGCACCTGCGAGACTGCAGGTGCATTAAAGGAGCCGCATGTGCGAAAATTGATCTTTAATGAAGCGTCGCAGATGCGACTTGAGTTCCGCATAAGCAGGACCGCAGATGCGGTTTCACCGGTCAGAAAAGGGGCAGAATTGAGGGTTATGTTCAAAACTTGGAAAAATCGATTGGGAGCTCGGTTGAGGGCGATTTCTGGAGGATTTTGAAGAGGAAATCAGTGGGTAACGATTCCTAATCCCTTTCTAGTTGTTTTCCTATAATCTAATCTTTGTTTTGCCATTTAATTTCGGAATCGGGATAAAAATTTGAGGGAAAGTGGAGAAAGGTTCTTACGCCTAATTTTGGGATTTTTATCTAGATATTGATGTCGAGTTTGAATAATTTTGGTATACATGAACTCGTGAGAGTATGAGGATTTTGAATTTGTAAATTTTACCCGATTTTAAGACGTGGGCCCGAGGGGCATTTTGGTCATTTTTCGTAATTTCGCGTATTAGCTTAGAGTTCATTAGTGGAATCAGTTACTTGAAAATTTATTTACATTATGCAATTGACTTGAATAGATTTGGGCCATTTGGAGTCGAGTACTCGTGGCAAGAGCGCGGTTTCGGGTTGATTTTAAGCCGGTTCGAGGTAAGTGGCTTGTCTAACCTTGTGTGGAGGACATTCCCCCTAGGATTTGGTGTTGTTGTTATATGAATTCCATGTACGTGAGGTGACGAGTGCATACACGTGCTAATTGTTGGAAACCCGTTTTTCATTAAGTAAATTAACTGTGTTTCTTTCTTCTTGAACATTACATGTATTTTAAGCCTACTGCGTAGTTTAGGGAAGCATGCCTAAGTGTATTAATTGTCCTGTCTGCTTAAATTGTTTATGTGAACTCTGTGCAGCATGTTAGGTTAGAATTTCCTGTCCATTTTCATATTAATTGGTTTGAGTTGATTATCCTTGTGTTGTTGCTGCGTGTTTACATTGGGACTACGGGCGGTTCCCGATAGATCCCCCTTGTCTGTTTATTTGGGACTACAGATGTGGTATTCCGGTAGATCCCCCTGCACTTTACATCGGAACTATGGGACTGTACCCGGTAGATTCCCCCAGTACTGAGTATTTATATTTGGGGACTACAGATCAAGATTCCGGTAGATCCCCGACGCACTATGAGTTGGACTACGGACGACACCCGGGAGATCCACTGGAAATTAACATTTGGGGGCTACAGGACGGTATCCTGGTAGATCCCCCGGTTGCCATCTCTGTGTTGAGCTGTATTCTTTCTGCGATATTTTCTCTGTGGTAATTGTTGTTATTCTTATCATTATGCTGTGTTACTTCATTCTGTTTCGCTCTTGAATGAAATTGTTGAATCTTTCCTTGATATTGTTGTCTTTTTATTTTGGGACTATGGATGAGTATTCCAGGAGATCCCTTGCGCATATATTGATTTTGACTGTAGTGCGGGATACTAAGAGATCCCCAGCATATATATTGAGGATACCAAGAGATCCTCGGGATACCAAGAGATCCCCAGCACATATATTGAGGATACCAAGAGATCGGGATACCAAGAGATCCCCAGCACATATATTGAGGATACCAAGAGATCCTCGGGATACCAAGAGATCCCCAGTACACATATTGAGGATACCAAGAGATCCTCGGGATACCAAGATATCCCCAGTACATATATTAAGGATACCAAGAGATACTCGGGATACCAAGAGATCCCTAGCACACATATTGAGGATACTGAGAGATCCCCGAGTATTTACATTTGGGACTACAGGACGGGATCCCGGGAGATACCCTATCGATGTTTCTGTGTACTGAGTGTATATTGTCTCCGATTTCTTCTCATTTTCGGATACTATTTGATTATACTTTTTTCCCGTTACACTGTGTTATCTTTCTTTATATTTTATACCCGGTAGGTCCCTGACCTTCCTCGTCACTACCCGATCGAGGTTAGGCTTGGCACTTACTGGGTACCGCTGTGGTGTACTCATTCCCTTTCCTGCACCTGTTTTTCGTGTGCAGATCCAGGTATATCGACTCAGCCATATCGTTAGCGAGGCGAGGCGATCTCTAGAGACTTTAAGGCATATCTGCCACGTCCGCAGACCGAGGAGTCCCTATCTACTCTCTCTATTCGTTATAGCCCTTCTGTAATCTTCTTTTGTTTAGACACTCCGGAGTTAGGACACTTTGTGGTTATTCCATAGCTTGTGATTTCATGAGATTCCGGGTTTTGGGAAAATTAGTTTCAGTGAGAAGTTTGTATTGTATATGCCGAGCGGAATCTTAAATGTTTCATTAGGTTATGCCGCAGTTTTTGGCTAGTTATATTTTGTTGTTTCTTTTTCCGCAATTTGTTTGGCTTACCTAGTCATAGAGACTAGGTGCCGTCACGATAGTTCACGGAGGGCGAAATGGGGTCATGACATCTACACTGCCTCAAATTACTATCTCTCTGCTTGAACAAATGCTGCAAGCTGCGATGATCAGTACAAATCTCACATGATACCCCATACAGATAATGCCTCCATATAATATGAACATGGACAATCGCTGCTAACTCTAGGTCGTGCACGGGATAATTCTTCTCATTAATCTTCAACTGACGTGAAGCATATGCAATAACTCGCATCCCCTGCATCAATACACAGCCCAAGCAATACACAATATACATCCCCGAACCGGAAGGTAACACTAGAACCGGTGCTTTAGTCAAAGCTGTTTTGAGCTTCGGAAAGCTCGCCTGACAATCATCGGACCAACGGAAGGGAGCACCATTCTGGGTCAATTTTCTGCAATGGATGAAAAGCCCTGCACAAATTGGCGATAATAACCTGCTAGCCCTAGGAAACTCCTGATCTCAACCACCGAAGTAGGACGTGGCCAACTCTGAACAACCTCAAACTTCTTGGGATCCACCTTAATACTCTCTCCTGATTCAACATGCCCCAAGAATGCCACAGACTCTAGCCAAAACTCGCACTTTGAGAACTTAGCGTATAGTTTCTGCTCTCTTAGTGTCTGAAGCACCACTCTCAAATGCTACTCATGCCCCCCCAAGCTACGTGAGTAAATCGAGATGTCATCAATGAAGACAATTAAAAAGGAATCAATATAAGGCCTGAACACCCTATTCACCAAGTCCATAAATGCCGCTAGGGCATTAGTCCAGTCGAAGGACATCACTAGAAACTCAAATTGACCATATGTAGTACGGAAGGAGCCTTCGGAACATCTGAGTCCCGAATCTTCAACTGGTGGTACCCGATCTCAAGTCGTTCTTAGAAAACACCCTAGCACCCTGCAACTGGTAAAACAAATCATCGATACGAGACAATGGGTACTTGTTCTTGATGGTGACTTTGTTCAACTGGCGGTAATCAATGCTCATCCGCGTAGTCCCATCCTTCTTCTTCACAAATAACACTGGTGGACCCCAAGGTGATACACTGGGTCACACAAACCCCTTTGCTAACAACTCCTCAAGCTACTCCTTCAACTCTTTCAACTCTTTTGGTGCCATACGGTACGATGGGATAGATATAGGCTGGGTACCTGGAGCCAAATCAATACAGAAATCAATGTCACGATCCGGCGGCATGCCTGGAAGGTTAGAAGGAAACACATCAGCGAACTCCTGGACTACTGGCATTGAATCAATCATCGGAGACTCTGCGGTGGTGTCCTGAACATATGCTAGATACGCCAAACAACCCTTCTCGACCAGATGTCGAGCCGTCAGAAAAGAGATAACCCTACTAGATGCACTAACGGAGGAACCCTTCCACTCCAATCTCGGCAACTCTGGCATCACTAAAGTAACAGTCTTGGCATGGCAATCAAGAATGGCGTGATATGGAGATAACCAATCTATGCCTAGCATGACCTCAAAGTCGATCATATCGAGTAATACAAGGTCCGCTCTAGTCTCATAACCACATAATGTAACCACATAGGACCGGTAGATCAGCATCCATAGAATTGCCCACAGGAGTGGACACATAAATAGGAGTACCCAAAGACTCACAAGGGATATCCAGGAAATGAGCAAACAGAGATGACACATATGAATATGTAGACCCTGGATAAAATAATACCGAAGCATCCCTACCGCATACATAAATAATACCTGGGATCACGACATCTGAGGCACTTACATCTGGTCTGTCCGAAAAAGCATATAATCTAGCTGGAGCGACGGCTGGCTAGCCTCCGCCTGGCTGAACAGTAGTTGGCTGAACTCCCCCTGCNGACGTGCGAGTTCCACAACACACACGGCCACCGGACCGAGGATTGCCATCAACTACGAGAAGAGGTAGCCCGAATGCTCAACAAAGGACGCCTCCGAGAATTCCTCAGCGATCGGGCCAAAACTCAGTTTCGAGACAGGGAGGCAGCCAAGAAGAATGAGGCAAACGAACCTCAACACATCATCCACATGATCATGGGCGGCGCCGACACCCCGCAAGAACCCATGATGAGGAAAACAAAATGATCTTTCACAAAGGAGAAACGGACTCGAGGATACATCCCCGATGACGCCCTTACCTTCAGTGAAGAGGATACAGAAGCTTTGTCTCAGCCCCACAACGATGCTCTGGTAATTTCCTTCCTTGTAAATTCTTTCCAGATAAAACGTGTACTCGTAGATCCAGGTAGCTTGGCCAATATTATCAGATCAAGGGTAATAGAACAGCTCGGTTTAACTGAACGAATCGTACCCGCCACTCGAGTCCTCAACGGGTTCAACATGGCGAGCGAAGCAACGAAAGGGGAGATCATCATACCCATCACTGTGGCCGGCGTAACCCAACACACCAAGTTCCATGTCATCGAAGGGGATATGAGGTACAACGCCTTGTTCGGACGACCATGGAAACATTGCATGAGAGCAGTACCGTCCACTCTCCACCAAATGATAAAATTCCCGACAAAGGATGGGGTCAAAACAATCCATGGAGAGCA
>NW_017671003.1:47475-87098 GCF_001879085.1 Nicotiana attenuata
TCACACCGAAAGGTCTCTACGACCATCAAACTGAAAATTGACAACTTGAGGATTAAAGTGAGCTCGAATCGTAACCCGATTCGGAGACCGGATCCAAAATAGTTAAACTAAGCAAGGCCTTCGGGCCTCATATCAAAAGGTCTCTACGACCATACAACGTAAGTGCCATTGTCGCCGGCTAAGCAAGCCTCCAGGCCTCATACTGAAAGATCTCGATGACCAAGCAACAGAAAGGCTACCGCCACAGGTCGAAAGCTCTAATGAGATTCAAGGGTCAATTACAGCTCGAATTGCAACACGACTCAGAGACTGGACCCAGAAAATCATCAAACGCCTAAGGCGCGGGAAGCAAAAGGCACTATCGCCAACCAGAACCTCCGAAAGGGACAAAGGCTAATTGCAACTCGAATCACGACATGATTCAGAGACTGCACCCAAGGATTGTAGTACACCCAGAGGTACGACACGAAGACCATTATCTCCCAACTCGGAGACTAGCTCCAAGAAAATTGCCAAACACCCAAAGGCAGAGAATGAAAATCATTATCGCCAGCCCAAACGGGCTCGAAGGTAGGATAAGCCTGAGTTAGGATCCTTACTCAGAGATCGAATCCGAAGGCAATTCGACCAACGCCCAAGAAGCACGACAGCAGCCGAGGCAAATCTCCGGGCCGCTCGCCCATAAAGCCGATTCAGTCCAGAAACACGAAGGGTCATCACCCTCCTCCCATACATACGGGAAGAAAATGGAAGGAAAAACGGAGCTCAAAAATGCCCCTTACTGGTTCGATTATCGTTTTGGATAGCTCGATCTTTATTATTTTACTTCACGTTTAGTACTACTCACCCTCTCAAACTAGCTCGGGACTAGATCACGTATTTTTAGAATCCCATTTTACAAATTTAGTTGTTGTTACCATTTTCACAGTAAACAGTATGGCTAAAACCCCCTCCTCTTAGAAATTGAGCTTCCATGGTGCCCGTGTAAGTGTTGTAAGTTCGAAGCGTGATTGATGCAGTGCTTGTTATGTTAAGTGAATTGATGTTGTGATAATGTATGTGGTAAGTACTTCTTTACGTGTTTAATGTGTTATTCTTGTAAACGGAAGATGTGTAGAGAACATGATTTGTGTGCTAAATGCCTAACTATCATGCCAAGGTTACTTTGGAACTAATATACCAAACTTGATGAATTCCCCTCTATGCTTATGACTTAAATTGATTTTGTATATGCCTATGACTTTATGTGGCAAGTTAAATATTGAAAATGGGAGACAATGTGAAACGTAAGTTATGGAATGTGGAAATTGCAGCCCCATGTGCCGGTAAACTAATACATGTGTAACCAAAGATTGGTGTGAGATGAATAGCGGAAAATGGTAACGTCTTGGGGAGACGGCTTAGCCGATCGGGCCGTGATCAGACGCCATGATACATATACACATGGTGGTAATGTATTGATGATTGATACCGGAAAGTGTGAATGAAATAATGGTAACGTCTTGGGGAGACGGCTTAGCCGATCGGGCCGTGATCGGACTCCGCTCACGGAAGCGGTGGTAATATGGATAATGATGCAACAGTGTGGGATGCTCCAATCTAAAATTTCAAGAACTATGTGAAAGTCATGTATTGTTGGCATGGTGCTTACTTGAAACTTTGTTGTCTTTACGATTTCCTTTTTACTCTTGTATGGTTGTTCTTTCTAACAAGATGGTGTTTAGTTATACATACTAGTACTATTCCAGGGTACTAACGTCCCTTTTGCCGGGGGCGCTGCATTTTTTTTAAATGAATGTAGGTGGCTCCATAGCGAATAGTGTCGATCGTGTGTAGCGGAGCATTCTCTTCTAGAAATCTTGGTGAGCCCCTTCCTCCTTCAAGGGGTTATGTTGTACACCTTTTGTTGTAGATATCCATTTTGAGGTATAGCCGGGGCCTTGTTGCCGACGTTGTTATCATTGTCTTTTGCATCCTTAGAGGCTCCGTAGACGTTTGTGTGGGTTATGTACGGGTATTGGATAGATCATTCAACCATGTTGTAACCTTGTACTCTTGCTTTCTTCTAAATTATAACTGTATGGAATCTTGGAAGCCTAATTACGGTTAAGGTTGTGTCATAGAATAAGCTATCCATGTTAAATGTGCAACCCCCCTCTTATTGTCTAATTAAACGGAAACCAGATTCCTTAATCACATTGAGTTGGGTAGAAAGTGTTTGATAAAGCTTGCTCAGTTGGGTTCACTTGATTGAGCGCCGGCCGCGCCTCCCGAGGTTAGGGCGTGACAACATCGCACTAAAATAAGGCCTCACTGGAGCACCTCGAGGAGGTGGTGGTGGTGCTAAATATGAGTTGAGCGGAACCAGGCATAAGGAGCAACAATTGCTAGGCTTGCTGGGCTGGCCCCTCCCAAACTGGCCTCTGCACCTAGTTGTGGCACCTCTAAATTATCCAAAGAATTGGGCCCTCTTGTCCTGCTACAACTGCTCTCTACCCCTCTGGCGGTAACCCTTAATTCTCCGCGCGATCTCTACCACTAGCTGATACTCAGTCCCCATCTCAACCTCTCGGGCCATGCTAGCTCGAATACCAAGGTGTGATCCCGCAACAAATCTCCGCACTCTCTCTACTTTTGTAGGAAGTATCATAAGTGCATGGAGAGACAACTCAGAGAATCTCGCATCATAGTCGGTCATAGACATTTGACCCTGCCCGAGCTGCTCAAACTTACACCACAACTCTTCCTTCTGAGGGGGTGGAATATACCTTTCCAATAGAAGCTATGTAAACTAATCTCAATCCATGGGAAGAGAACTTGCTGGTCTGCTGTAAAGGTAAGACCGCTACCATCTATGGGGCCTGCCCTCTAACTGGAAGGCGGTGAAATCCACCCCTTGGGACTCCAATATCCTCATTTTGTGCAGTCTGTCCCTGCACCTATCAATGAAATCATGGGCATCCTCATGACGTTCACCTCCGAAGATAGGAGGGTGTAGCCTAGTCCATCTGTCCATAAACTTCTGCGAATCGTCATCCACAGCTGGTCTGGGCGCAGGTGTCACTGTTGCAACTGGCTGGGCACCGCCAGCGGGTAGTGTACTCGGAGTCTGGTACATGGCAGCTGCATGCCTAGGAGCCTAAGCAGTAAGGATCTGTGCTCCCCCTGCTTGAGATGTAGCTGGGTCTGCTGCAAATACACCAGCCTGAGTCATAGAGTCCATGAACTGTAGCATACGGCCCATGACCTCCTGGAAGCCTGGTGCTGTCATGAAATCTGCTGGGGCAGTCTCTGCTGTGGGCACCTCTTCTTGCTCCTCGATAACGGGATCCCCTGCTGGATCCGCCGGTGGTGCAACAGGGGCAGCTCTAGGATGCCCTCGCCCCTACCTCGAGCCAGTGCCCTCCCCCGACCTCAGCCTCAGCCTCTAGCAACGGGGGAAGCAGCTCCTCCCGGGTCTGGATCGTCCGTCCAACGCGTCCTTACCATCTGTGAGAGAATATAATAAGGAAATTTAGTACACCATCAACTGCACGTTAGAAGATGAATAATGACTAGTTCCTAACACCCTATAACCTCTCGAAGATAAGTACAGACGTCTCCTTACCGATCCGTAAGACTCTACCAGGTTTGCCCATAACTTCTGAGACCTATGTGAACCTAGTGCTCTAATACCTTGTTGTCACAACCCAAATTCCATATTAGGTTGTGATGGCGCCCAACACCATTGTTAGGCAAGCCAACACTAATCAAGTAGTAAATTCTCATTTATTTAGTTAGCACGTGATAACATCCATTATGGATTAAGAAATTGAGTGTTTGAAAATTTAAGCATATTTAAGTGGAAATACTAAATGCGAATTTAAATCATGAAAGAAAGCCAAAACATCATAAATCTACCAATGTGTGTACCAAGACCTGGTGTCACAAGTGTGTGGGAAAACCACTCTCTGAACCTACCCAGCACGGACCGCGCTGATTAGTCACGCGGCCGCGCTGGTCGACTTGAACCACTGGCCCTCTGAACCTTGCCACGCGGACCGCGCAAGAACGCACCGCGGCCGCGCGGCTTCCAGCGCGGACGGAAATGACCGCGGCCGCGATGGGGGCCTGCAACACCTGAACCTGCAACCATCTGATATTTCTAGCCTAAGACCTCCCGGGACCTACTCAAAACTCACCCGAGCCCTCGGGGCTCCAAACCGAACATACATATAAACTCAAAAATATCCTACGGACTCATCCGTGCGATCAAATCGCCCAAACAACATCATAATCATCAAATTAGGCCTCAAGACCCAGGATTTCCTTCCAATTTTCATAAAACATCAAGTTTAGAGTTTTTTTGTCCAAAACACGTCAAACGACGTCCAAATTCAACCAAACTTTACAGAAAGTACTTAAGCCGTATATAAGACTTGTACCGGGCGTCGGAACCAAAATACGAGCCCCATACCACAGTCTTTTAATCAAATTTCATTTCCAATTTCCTTAATTATTTCCAGAAAACAATTTCACACAAAGATTCATTTCTCGGGCTTGGGACCTCGGAATTTGATTCCGGGCATACGCCCAAGTCTCATATTTTCCTACGGACCCTCCGGGACCGTCAAATTACGGTCCGGGTCCGTTTGTCCAAAACGTTGACCGAAGTCAAACTTAATTAATTAAATACCAAGATTTAACAATTTTTCTCACAAATTTCATATTTAAACTTTTTCGGCTACGCGCCCGGACTGCGCACACAACTCGAGGCAAGCCCAAATGAGGTTTCCAGGGCCTCAGAAGTACAGAGGGAGTAGGAATACAGGTGATGACCCTTTTGGGTCGTCACAGACATTAAGCGTGAGAGTGTGCCGCCAAATTTAATACCAAAACATTAAAAAATTATTATTTTGTGAAAAATCAGGCGCCAAAACTAATATATTGAAATAAAAAGTTTTAAAAAGTAAAGATACTCTCTATTCTCAAAAAACAAATCGCGTCATCAGCTCTGCCCTAGTTTCCGCCAAGCTCTGCCCGTCGCCTTTATCTGTGTTTTCTCAAAACAAAAGTTGTGAATCTGGTTGTGTTTGAATTTGCCCAAGTTTTCCATCTCGCTCGTTGAGAATCGTTGGTATGTTTAAAGTTACTTTGTTTCAGTGATTTAGTTTACAGCATATTGGGGGAAAAGATTGTGCTTCTCAATTTTTTGTCCGAACTTTTGGTCTAGTTTCATATTAGTTCAATTAAATACAATTGAATTCCTGTGGTAGTGGTGCTATACACTGAATTTGGAAATAGCATCTACCTCTGTTCTTTGGGATTTTATCGCTACTAGAAAGTAGACTTTCTTTTAGTTTGCTCCATCTCTCTAAGTTTTCTTTCAGAGTTAGATATATTTAATTGGATGTTATTAAAAGGGAGTCCAAACAATTTGAATACGAAAATTCCCTGCTTTTTCAATATGTTGGATGTCTATTAGCTGTTATAGAGCCTTTCATTCTTCTGATTAAAATCTGTTTTCCCTCTTTCAGGTTGCTTTGTTTCGCTGATTGCTTCGCTTATTCGAGTTCTTCGATCTTCTTCTTCTTCCCTAACATAAAAATTTTGGTAAGGTTTCACATTTTGATATTTTTTCTTTTGCAAAATCAGTGAAAAGATTATTGGGTTGGGATTCCTAATTTGATAATTTAATTTTCTGAAGTTTATTTAAAATTGCGATTCGGTATTCTCAGCGGCAGATTTTAATTGCCTTATTTTGCTTCGTTGATGTGTGTTTCTGCCTTCCCCATGGCTTAACTAATCCCTGTAACTAGCAATCTAGTTTGTGTACTATAGAAGAGTGCCGAAAGCACCTTCTTGAAATGCTAAAATTATGTTTAGCATATTTTGGATGTAGCCCATAATCACAACGTTTGCAAAAGAAAGACCAACCATACCCCATCTCCTTGCATCCAGTGCAAAGATAACTTGCTGATGTATTAATGCTAGTTCATGCTCATTGTGAATTTCATCTTTGCCTTTCTTGGGCCAACCCATTGTATTTTTGTCGAGTCGTTGCTGCAGATTCTTTATGTGTTCTTCTGTGAAGGAACAACTGCCTTACTTGTGTATTCACAGTGCAGCCACTGGTACTAATGGCTATGGCCACTGGAATGCCTACTATGTTGAATCTGCGCGACAGAAACGCCTTCCTCTCATCGTCGAAAGGGAGTGCTAACCAGGGCATACTTGAAAATAAGTTATTTAAGGAAGATTCATCATGATCACTAGAGATGAAAATCACTTCAAATGTTTCATCTTTATTCTTGATTTCTTTGTATGTAGTGATGAGTTTAGGTAGAAATTCTCTACTTTGAAGACTCCACTGAGCTGCAAAATACAGTACAATGTTGTTCCCCACTAGTTTAGACACAGGAACCTAAAACAAGAACAGAGAAAAAATAGCATGATTAGCAAACATCAACTTTATCTCTCCCTTTGAAATGAATTCACATTTTCAGTCTACAAAAACTTACCTTTAAACCACCATTCGAAATGAAAAAATATCGATCTGCAGTAACAAGAATAGACTTTAATGTTTGTGCTTCTAGATTTTCTTTCTTTAGATTAGCCAAAGTAACAAGCTTTTCTTGTGTGAAAGGAAAGGCTTGATCACCATATCTTCAACAAGTTTAACTGCATTTTGCTGCAGAGTCTTCCCATCTGGACTAATTACAACTAGCTGCGGTAGAAGTTTATGCTCAAAGTACCAAACAAGTTTCTCACAGTTCTTGTCATTGAAAGGTAAAGCCAACCATGGCATGGTCTCAAAGCCTTGTTTAAAATCCTCATATTTTTCATCCAGAGAAATAAGCACAATTTCAAAATCTTTTGTTTAAGCTTTTTATATACATCTGCTAGCTTCAAGGTAAAAATCTTGCACCCTTTATGAGAAGCCATAGCAAAATATAGGCCAACTGTTTTCCTTTCAAGCTCTGACACAGAAATCTGAAAACAAGCATGTCCTAAAACTAAGCACAAAAACTTGTAATGCATTAGAAATTATCCAACTTGAGGACAGTTATTACCTTGCTTTCTTCGTTTGAAATAAAAAAATCGCAGTATTCATGTACCAAAATAGACCTCAAAGACTGATTCTCTTTAGCCTTCTCTTCTTCTTCTCTCAAGTAATTTACTCTTTCAGATGTAAATGGATAGGCTTCAGGACCAAAGTGTTTGATAAATTTGACGCCCTCGTTGCTCAAAACTTTGCCTGTCCCATCAAGAATCACAAGATGTGGAATTTCCCTTACTTTGAACAACTGCTTTAAGTTCTTACGCGCCTCAACATCAGAAAATGGAATAGCAAGCCATGGCATTTTCCCAAAGTACTCATTAAATGATTCATTATCTTTATCAGATTAAATGAACACTATTTCAAAGTCACCTTTAGGATAAAGATCCTGATAAGCTTCCACCAACTTTGGTGTAAACTGGCGACATAAACCACACCACGAATTGGAGAAATACAAGCCCACAATCTTTCCCTTTATGCTGCTAGTTCTAATCTACAAACAAGTATATAAAAGTGGTGATCGAATTGGTTCTTATTCGATCTTTCATATTCTCAGATAAGACTATAGAGTAAGTATGCAAGTTAAGAACTCTAAAAAACATAAACTTATACATTCCTGTTCACCATTTCTGCATATTAGAAAGTCTCTTTCCTCTGAAGACAATACAACTGCGAGATCATGAGGGAAACTTTCTTGATCAATTGCCATAGCCATCAGTTCTGATTCTTATATCCTCAGAACAGTACAGTATATAACATGTTTCATTTGATATGTTCTGTTTGATTCTATCTTAAAGAAAATGGATAATGTTAGCAGGGAATGTGAGCACTTGCCGGTCAATTTCATCTGAATTTTCAAGCTGGCCGGCCGTGTCACAAATACATATTAAAGTGGTTTTAAGTGCATTATTGAATAAGATAAACCCCTTAAATGGTTTTTAATTAGCCTTTATTGTGAGTCTTGTGAACATGGATTAGAAGTATTATAGCTGCCTAGACCAAATTTTGAACAATGTGTTACAATATTGTAATCAAATCCACTTATATGATAGTGACAAATGAAATGATATACAATTGTTTAGGTGGACAGTGGAATCTTTATTCCTCAACTTCCAGGATTCCTTTATATATACTGCTTCTTCACTGAGAAAAGCTACAGCATTTGCCTGCTGGCTTCTGCCAGTAGACTTGCTAAAACTCCATTTACAGAAACAATTTTTTCTTTGTTTCTGCATCTTTTTTATGAGAGGCTGATAAAACGTGCTAAGTTACAACTAGCAATTTCTTTAACGAGTTCTTTACCCCCCAAAAGTTGAAATATTGAGAGTAATGCTTGGTCCATAGTCATACTCCTTTATAGCTAATGGTCAGAGGATTCATTTAACCTTGGTGCATTTGCTAATACTACTAAAATCACTGCTCATTTGAAGGAGAAAAGTAGTACAACATTTTAACTTATAGAACTAATTGTATGTAAATTATTGCTACAAGCTTTTCATGTCCAGATAAGTGACATCATTTTCATGTCAATCATCTCATTCTAAGACTTTTTGCTAGATCTAGAGGGAGTTGGGAGCATTTGGACTGTAGTAAAAAAGAATAGATCATTTATCAATACATTAATGAAAAAGGGAAGCCCGGTGCATCAAGCATCCCGCATTTAACCTGATAGTCTTGCAAAGCAGGTAACTTGATAGTCTTGCCGTTCATCTGAACTGTATATCAAATGTAAATTGGTAAAACGCGAAAAGGGGGGAGTCAGAAACTTCCCACAACCGGGCATCCCTAGAAAAGAAGAAGATCCAACAACTTGTTTGGTATGTTTCACTTGAGAGAATTAGCAACCTCTTGGAGGATATTGAAATCTGATGGTCCATGAGTATCTATAAATCCTCGAAATGACAGTTCAGGCACAGATTGTTTTCCTTCCAACATCTCATGATCTATAAAGATGACAACAACTGTTATATCATCATTAAAGGCCCTCCTCGCACCCTTGTCATACTTCTTAAGGTCATCATACTTCTCTTCCTTCTCCTTGCTGCCTCATCTAGGGATAATATAACAAGTCTTCTTGTGATGCCCTGATATATTGGATGAAATACATATAAGTTTAACCAAATAGGCTGAAACTAAAGCAAGTTACTTCACCCTTGCTTATTGTTGATGTCCTCTTTCATCTTTTTTTTAAGCAACAAGTTGGTCTATTGGAATACATTAGGATGAAAGGGAAGGTCTATGCTCTGCCCTGTTTTCTCTGTTCACTTGATATTCCTGGAGGCTAAGTTTGAGTTTAAGCTTTTTAGAAGCAACTTATGTTTAAGTTTATTAAATTTCTTACATTTAATCTTAATGTTTCACAAATATAGGCGAGAAGCAACAGGAATGCGGCAAATCGAGCTAAGTTGAACATGCTTCATCATATTGGTAGCAAGCCTATTAGTGAGATCATTTATCAAAAGGTATTATCATAAAATTTCTATTTTCTTAAGAAAATATTTACGAGCTATTCTTTGACATGTTTGCCTTTGATGATGTAAAGGGTGGAAAAGATGGCAACCCACCAGATTTGGCAACAATTTTCTTTGAGACCCGTAAGAAAGATAACAAGCTTGTTGAACCTGAAGCAATTGAAAAGCATGTATGTTTGGAAAATTGAATATGTAAATTACTTGAAATTATGGTGGATTTTGATTTTAAATGTTTTTTTTATATATTTTGTAGGCTCAAATTGAAGAAATAGTTCAAGCAGATCCATCTCTACCTAACATAGAGATTGTAGAAAAATGTTGTGGACCTCAAACTCGTAGCCATGTGTTTGGCTTTGGGGGTGGAGTGAAGGTGAAAGACTTGAAAGGTGGAACCTCTTCAAAGGCTGAATTACTGTCCGCGCTACGTTCAACTCGAGAAGAAAATAAATCTTTGAATGAGGAAAACAATCCTTGAATGAGCGCTTGTCTACCTTAGAAGATGAGATGAAAGAAATGAGGAAAATGAGAGAGTACTTTGCTGCTCAACAATCACATGTCCCGCTTACAACGACATTGCCCGTTTCAACTGAATGACCTTTGTTTTTGTCTGCTGACCAAGTTAGTAACAATATACCCCACCTCCTTCCTGATCTCCCTTTAAATCATTATATATATATATATATATATATAAAATTTGGTACAACATACTCCATANATATATATATATATATATATATAAAATTTGGTTTTGTATCTGATAACATTCCCAACCTAGACATTCCACCAGGTAATCCCTATGAGAAGCAATAAAAGATTAATAGTAATCTGATTCATTTGTTCTATTGTAAAGAGCAAAGTTAGCTTGACGAGCATAGATGAGAAAGCAAAAGAGAATAAAGTGATTCATTTCTTAAGAGAGGATAAAGTGATTCTTTCAAAGAAGAAATGTGGTTTCAAAATGAAGTATCTAAGGTTGCAGAATAAATGTATACTGCAAAAACTTTAGGTACAATTCAGAGGAGAAGGCTTTCTGGAAAAGGTTAAAATGCAAATATATATGGAGTCCTTAATAGCTAAACATATGGTCGTGGCATGTGAATGCATTTTTATCTTTTAGCATGAAAAAGATACTCTGAAGTGATAGTTAGATCTGTCGAGGTGTGCACAAGATAGTCTTGGCGATGGAGACGTACTCCTCGTATATACCGGCGGTAATGTATATTAGAAAATAGCCTGAAGTGGACATGGAATTGTTTGGAGCAGCAGCAACAGCATCAGTTATGGTGCTGAAATTCCCACTTCCGTCCTGGTTTACTGTCACAACGTCCCTCACCAGAACCTGGTTCTTGCTGAAATTCCCACTTGCTTCATTTTGCACTGGAATGAAGCATACCATGTTGTTGTTTGTTCATAATAGTTGGTCTCTCGAATGGTAAATCTCGAATTGTCGAACCGGGATTTGGCGAACCAAAGTAACATTAACCATCCCAAAGCTTTTCTAATTAATTTTTTTAATATTTTTGTAGCCTTGTTGATGTTGCTGGATAACACCTTGTGAATTTAGACTGCTTTTGGAGTAAGTGATTTAACTATTGCTCATATAAAATTATATGTGTTATTTTACCAATAGTTATTTATTATTTTAAAAATATTTGTACTTACAGATTTTGAAGATTGAAGCTACAAGTCAAGATACAAGTTTAGAAGATACACAAGCTATTATTATTTTGCTAAAAATGTTATGCAAAACTTGATATCATAGTCTACCTCAGGATGTTAGCTACGTTTTTTTGGTTGAGGTGTTGAGAAAACATAGAAAGTAACATCATCATGGGATATGAACTTGATATATTTTCTTTTTATATCTGGATTTTTCAATACCAATTTGATATTTATTGATAAAAATTACTTTTTGTTGCATTGAGCTTTTAGGACTACTCATGGTTATTAGTAGACCATGAATACTTAGCTAAATTACAAAATATTTTAAATAGGGACATCGTCTCTAATAATAATCTAGGACCAGTTAAAGGTTGGTCGCGAAAATGGTTTCACGACCAGATGTTTTGTCGGTCTCTAATAGATACTTTAGGACCAGTTGGCGTTGGTCGCTAAAAAGATTTAATGAAGGGAATATATATATTTTTCATCGTCTATTAGGGACGAGAAATGTAGTCTCTAAATGTTATTCGCGACCAGGTATTCTGTCCGTCTCTAAAAGGCAATTTAGGACCAGATACAGTCTGTCCGTCTCTAAATATTTTTTCATCGCCTACTAGGGACGAGAAATGTGGTCTTTAAAAGTATTTCATGACCAGTTTTTTTGTCCGTCTCTAAAGTGATTTAACGACCAGGTATTAAGACCCGTCGTTATTGACATTTAGCGACGGAGGCTATTACGACGGGTTATGACCAACCTTTTCCCTTCGTAATTTACCCTTTTAGGACCAGATTTTTACTTTTAGGGACCAGATTTCCCATCCTTAAAGGCCGTTTTTCTTGTAGTTACATAAAAATGGAAATATAGTACAGAACTGGTTCTTGAAATAAAGAAATGAGACACAAGAGATAGTCTAGGTAATATGCACAAATAGGACTCATTAAAAGAGTGAATTGTAACGCACAAATACGGACTCATTAAATAGAAGTAAAAAGAAGTGAGAATTATATATCACTTAACCGTCAATAAGTAATAAACATGTGTATAAAAGATAAATACTTTGCATTTATTCCTTTGGCAATTGGCAGTAAGAGTGGTACTATGATGAATTTGAAATATTTGAGCTGGAAACATGATACTAACAAGTGGTCGTGAAATTCTGAAGATTTTAAGGTATCTGTTTAGGTTCTTGGATCTTAAGAACATATTTTCCCATCCTACTATTTTCACATGATACTAGATAGTTCACGAAAGCCCCACTAATCATGTTTAGTTTTATAGCAATTCTTAATTTGCATTTATTTGTGAAAATAGCTTGAGATGAGCCTTAATAGAGGTGCAACGTGGTCATGAGGGTACCTCATTTTGTTTTCTAATTTTTCCAATTTTGTTCACTTAACAATATTTAGAATTCACATACCCGATTATTCGGGTTCGCGCCGTATAGCACTCATTAAAGAGGTAGTAGAACTTCTTATTTTCAGACCCTGATACGAAATCTTTTATTAAGCAAAGAGAAGTTATTCATCCCATCAACCCGTTGGTGACGTGTTTGTTTTTTGTTTTTGAAATTTTGGAACTTGTTACGGAGAAGAAAGAGAAGTCCAATTGTCAAATTTTGATTCATTATTTAACAAGGGACCTATTAATTTAATGCGGTTAATTAGTCATGAGTCTAGCGTAGATAACGTATCTATCAAACTTCTCCTTTCTGTAAATTTTGTTGGACAAAAATCATAAGTACTATGAAATAAAACCAGAAGACTTCCTGCAATGACGTTACATTGAACAATTACACATACTTTTGATAATCTACTATTTGAATCTTAGAATAAATTTAAAGCGTACCGTCATCCTTCTTTCCCCAAGACTTCATGAAGTAATAAACTACACTTAACAAAATGGTAGCCACTATTCCTCCATATACAATTGCTGCCAATTTATCTTTGTGGGAAGTATAAGAAGAGCATGACGGGCCAAATCAATAAATCTGGTCTCGTACCGAGTGACGGTCATAGAACCCTGCTGAAAGGCGCTCAAACTGCCTCCGATAGTCCTCTCTCTGAGTAATAGGAAGATACTTCTCCAAGAATAGCTGAGAGAACTAGTCCCAAGTGAGAGCTGGTGATCCGGCTGGTCCTGCCAAACAATATCCCTCCACCATTTTTTGGCGGAACCTGACAGACGGAAACCAGCAAAGTCGACCCCATTTGTCTCCACTATCCCCATGTTCCGTAGAACCTCGTAACAACTGTCCAAATAGTCCTGGGGATCCTCTGAAGATGTACCGCCATAGGTAATAGTGAAAAGCTTGGTGAACCTGTCCAATCTCCACAAGGCATAAGAAGACATAGCTGATCCATCACCGGTTTGTGCTACAACACCCGGCGGAACTACCCCAACCGGCTGAGCTGCTATAGTCTGAAACTGGGGAGCTATCTGCTCCGGAGTGTGAGTACGGGAGTCTGTGCCCCTCTAGAACCAGAGCTGGCTCTGCTGGAACGGTCTAGGTCAGAACCTCATCATCAAACCCTACCTGAGGCTCCGCCGCTGGTGCTACTGCTCGAGCTCTAGGCTGAGCCCTGCCCCTGCCCCTGCCTCGGCCACTAGCACGGCCTCGGCCTCGTCCTCTGTCCCGCGTAGGAGCTGTCACTGGGGGCTCGGGCTGCTGATCAGCTGATGAAGCGGTACGTGTTCTCGCCATCTACGAATGGACAGAGTAGGGAGTTCAATTAGCATTGAGAGATCGAACCGCACGACAGAGATGAATAGAAGTGTTCCTAAATCTGTAGCCTCTAGGGGATAAGCAGAGATGTCTCCGTACCGATCCCTCAGACTCTACCAAGCTTGTCCGTGAATTGTGAGACCTAGGCAACCTAGTGCTCTGATACCAACTTGTCACGACCCGAATTTCCCACCTTCGGGACCGTGATGGCGCCTAACACTGCACTTGCTAGGCAAGCCAACGTTATAGCATTTTTCACCTTTATCCTTTGTCCTTTTATAATTAAAATGTAACAAACTAAGTCAGGTAAAATAAAAGTGGAAGTACATAATTTAACTGATTACCATTATACTATTAACCAAAAGTCGAAATAGATACCACTCAGAAACTTGTGTCACAACTCACGAACATTCTACGAATACTACAAATCATGGTTTGAAAGAGAATACATATGTCTTGAAGAAAGTCAAACAAAAATGAAGTAAAGATAGGAAGGGACGCCAGGGCCTGCAGACGCCTGCAGGACTACGTTGGGTCTCCTGCATGCAATATCAGCAACCGACCTCTCAATCAGCTACTACCAGCTCCGAAATCTGCACAGAAAGTGCAGAGTGCAGTATCAGTACAACCGACCCCATGCACTGGTAAGTGCCAAGCCTAACCTCGACGAAGCGGTGACGAGGCTACGGCAGGGCATAACAATATATATATCCTGCAATAGTTTATACTACGACAGAAAGGAAATACAGAATGAAATATAACAGTAACTTGCATTAATTAAATACGGAACCCAGCCGTTCTACAAATACTCAGCTATAACCCATCCTTAAGAAAGTTTCGACACCACAATAACAAATCTCAGCAGAAGAAGAATACATAACTAACAGTTGATGCGGCTCGCATCCCGATCTCACCATATAATCAATAACAGTATAAGCATTCACCCTTATTACTCCTTGTGGCGGCCTGCAACCCGATCCCACCAGTCCACCCTTATTACTCAATTTATCACCCTTATTCCTCCTATCGCGGCGTGCAACCCGATCCCACCTGTCCACCCTTATTACTCCCTGTTGCGGCGTGCAACCCGATCCCACCAGATAATCACATTTCACCCTTATTCCTCCAGTTGCAGCGTGCAACCCGATCTCATCACATTAGTACCAATCACAAAATAAACACAAGTATTTCACAAGTTAAATCAAATCCTCCACAACACTTATACCTGAAACCAAAACGACGAAAGATCAGTACAATTATGAAACTTCATCAGTTATTACTACACAGCGAGACCAACCAAGGTGTACCATGAAGCACCAATAAACCATCATAAACCAATAGTGTGATATAATGAAACTACGGAACAATTAATAACATCAATAGAGAAACAACATTTAACAAGAAGCAATTAGACATGGAAGCATCAATAAGCAAGTAGCAATTCCGATAGGAAAATAATATATATTAGGAAACGGGGAAGGGGACATGCTAAACAGGTAATTTGGCGACGCATAGGTGCTCGTCACCACACCTATACGCCATACTCATGGTATTTCACATAGCAAGCAAGTCGGGGATCCCTAATCCCTCAAGTCAAGGTTAGACCAAACACTTACCTCAAGCCAATGGGTAATTCACAGCTCAACTACCGCTTTACCTCTCGATTCGACCACCAATCCACTCATATCTAATCATAATTAACTTAATAACATCAACTAACGATAAATAAACCAATTCCAATGCATACTTACAGGTTCCCAGCATTTTCCCCAAAAAGTCAAAAAATCGACCCCGGGCCCGCTTGGTCGAAACACAAAATTCGGACCAAAACCCAATTACCCATTCATCCCCGAGCCCGGATATACGATTGATTTTGGAATTTGACCTCAAATTGAGGTCCAAATCCCCAAATTTTAAAATTCCTAAGTTCTACCCAAATAACCCAATTCCACCATGAAAAACCCTAGATTTTAGGATGAAATCTTGTAAAAAGATGAAATAGATTGAAAGAAATGAGTTAAGAATCACTTACCTATGATTTGGGGAAGAACTAGTCTTTGGAAAATCGCCTCTTGTAGTTTAGGTTTTGAAAAATGGGAGAATGAATGAAAAATCTCGTCTAAGTTATGTTTTGAACAGCTGTAGATGTCGCATTTGCGACCTGACCTTTGCAAATGCGAAGCTCGCAATTGCGAAGGGGCTATCACAATTGCGAAGCCTTAACAATTCCTGATGCCTTCACAAATGCGAGGAAAGTGTCGCAATTGCGATCACAGACCTCGCAAATACGAACAAAAGATCGCATTTACGATCCATACCCCTCCCAGACTCCCTTTGCATTTGCGAACTCTGCTGGCCCAGCCTTGTAGTCGCATTTGCGATGAAAGGCTCGCAAGGCGGACCCTGCAGGGCTCGCAATTACGATGCCTGATCTCGCAATTGCGAGATTAGGGGCCTGCAACAGCTGACGCATACCAGCTATATTTTCCTAAGTCCAAAATCATTTCGTAGCCTAACCCGAGCCCTCGGGGCTCCAAACTAAACATGCACAAGTCTTAAAACATCATACGAATTTGCTCATGCGATCAAATCGCCAAAATAACACCTGAACTATGAATTCAACACCAAAACACATGAAATTTTCAAGATAGTTTCAAACTTTCTATTTTCTCAACCAAAGGTCCAATCACGTCAAATCACTTACGTTTTCACCAAATTTCACTGATAAGGTTTAAATATCACAACGGACCTGTACCGAGATCCAGAACCAAAATACAGGCCCGATACCAACAAGATCAAATCTTTTAAATTATTGCATTTTCAGTTTTATCAATTTCTTTCAAAAATTCATTTCTCGGGCTAGGGACCTCGGAATTTGATTCCGGGCATACGCCCATGTCCCATATTTTACAACGCACCCTCCGGGACCGTCGGAACACGGGTCCAGGTTTACCCAAAATGTTGACCGAAGTCAACAAAAATCATCTTTTCTTAAATTTTCACATAAGGGCTTTCCAGATACACGCCCGGACCACGCACACAAATCGAGGTGAGATAAAATAAGGTTATCAAGGCATCAAAACACGGAATCAGATTCTAAAATAGAAGATGACCTTTTGGGTCATCACATTCTCTGGCTCTAAAACAATCGTTCGTCCTCAAACGGACATAGAAAAGTACCTGAGTCGGTGAAAAGATGGGGATATCTGCTTCGCATATCGAATTCGGACTCCCATGTAGCTGCCTCAATAGGCTAGCCTCTCCACTGCACACAAACCGAAGGGTAACTCTTCAATCTCAACTGTCGAACCTGTCGGTCTAGAATAGCTACCGGCTCCTCCTAGTAGGTCAAATCCTTGTCCAACTGGACACTGTTGAAATCTACACGTGGGATGGATCGTCGTTATACTTTCGGAGCATGGAAACATATGCACAGTTGATAAACCTAGCGGCAATGCAAGTCTATAAGCCACCTCTCCCACTCGATGAAGGATCTCAAAAGGCCCGATGAATCTAGGGCTTAGCTTGCCCTTCTTCCCAAATTTCATCACGCCCTTCATGGGCGACACTCGAAGCAGCACTCGCTCTCCGACCATGAATGCCACATCACGAACCTTACGGTCGGCATAACTCTTTTGCCTGGACTGAGTTGTACGAAGTCTATCCTGAATGACCTTAACTGTATATATGGCATCCTGCACTAGATCTGTACCCAATAACCAAGCCTCCCCCGGTTCAAAGCACCCAACTAGTGATCGACACCGTCTACCATATAATGCCTCATAGGGAGCCATCTGGATGCTCGACTGATAGTTGTTGTTGTAGGAAAACTCCGCTAACGGTAAGAACTGATCCCAAGAACCTCCAAAGTCAATAACACAGACGCGGAGCATATCCTCCAAAATCTGAATTGTACGCTCGGACTGTTCGTCCGTCTGAGGATGAAATGTTGTGCTTAACTCGACCCGCGTACCCAACTCACGCTGCACTTCCCTTTAGAAATGCGAGGTAAACTGCGTACCACGGTCAGAAATGATAGACACAGGCACACCATGAAGATGAACAATCTCCCGATAATTGATCTCAGACAATCGCTCTAATGAATAGAAAACTGCCACAGGAATGAAATGCGCTGACTTAGTCAGCCTATCCACAATAACCCATACTACATCGAACTTCCTCTAAGTCCGTAGGAGTCAAACAACGAAATCCATAGTGATACGCTCACGCTTCCACTCAGGAATTTCAATCTTCTGAAGCAAACCACCAAGTCTCTGATGCTCGTACTTTACCTACTGAAAATTCAAACACCGCGCTACATATGCAACAATATCTTTCTTCATCTTCCTCCACCAATAATGCTGGCGCAAGTCCTGATACATCTTGGCAGCGCCCGGATGAATAGAATACTGGGAACTATGGGCCTCCTCTAGAATCAACTCCCGAAGTCCATCCACATTAGGCACACAAACTTGACCATGCATCCTCAAAACTCCATCATCTCCAACTGTAACCTGCTTGGCATCTCCGTGCCGCACTGTGTCCCTAAGGACAAGAAAATGAGGGTCATCATACTGCCGATCTCTGATACGCTCAAATAATGAAGACCGAGCGACTGTACAACCTAGAACATGACTGGGCTCAGAAACATCCAACCTCACGAACTGATTGACCAAAGCCTGAACATCTAAAGCAAGCGGTCTCTCACCGACTAGAATATACGCAAGGCTACCCGTACTAGCCGACTTCCTACTCAAAGCATTGGCCACCACATTGGCCTTCCCAGGATGATACAAGATGGTGATATCATAGACTTTCAATAGCTCCAACCACCTTCTCTGCCTCAAATTGAGCTCCTTCTGCTTGAACAAATCTCCAAACTCTTATGATCCATGAACACCTCACACGACACGCCATATAAATAATGCCACCAGATCTTCAACGCGTGAACAATGGCTGCTAGCTCCAAGTCATGAACTGGATAATTCTTCTCGTGAATCTTCAACTGGCGTAAAGCATATGCAATAACCTTGCCATTCTGCATCAACACTGCACCATGTCCAACACGAGATGCATCACAATATACCGTATATGGCCCTGAACCCATGGGCAACACCAACACCGGCGCCGTAGTCAAAGCTATCTTGAGCTTTTAAAAGCTCGCCTCACTCTCGTCTGACCACCTGAACGGGGCACCCTTCTGGGTCAACCTGGTCATCGAGGCTGCTATGGATGAAAAACCTTCCATAAACCGACGGTAATGACCCGCCAAACCCAAGAAACTCCGGATCTCTGTAGCTGATGTGGGTCTAGGCCAGTCCTCGACTGCCTCAATCTTCTTAGAATCCACCTGAATACCCTCTACTGATACAACGTGTCCAAGAAGCAACTGAACTCAACCAAAACTCGCATTTCGAAAACTTAGCATATATAACTGGTTGTCTCTTAGAGACCGAAGAACGACTCGAAGATGCTGCTCATGCTCCTCTTGGCTGCGGGATTAGATCATGATATCATCAATGAAAACAATAACAAAGGAATCCAGATAGGACTTGAACACCTGGTTCATCAAATCCATAAATGTTTCTGGGGCATTTGTCAACCTAAATGACATTACTAGAAACTCATAATGCCCGTACAGAGTGAGAAAAGATATCTTAGGGACATCTGATGCCCTAATCCTCAACTGATGGTAGCCAAATCTCATATCAATCTTCAAAAATACCTTGGCACCCTGAAGCTGATCAAATAAATCATCGATCCTCGGTAATGGATACTTGTTCTTGATGGTGACTTTGTTCAACTGTCGATAGTCTATGCATATCCTCATCGATCCATCCTTTTTCTTTACAAACAACACTGGCGCACCCCAAGGCGTGGCGCTGGGCCTAATGAAGCCCTCATCAAGCAAGTCTTGCAACTGCTCCTTCAATTCTTTCAACTTTGGCGGGGCCATGCGGTACGCGGAATAGAAATGGGCAAAGTGCCCCGAGCCAGATCAATGTAAAAGTCAGTTTCCCTGTCGGGTGGCATCCCCGGCAGGTCTGCAGGAAATAACTCTGGAAACTCATGAACAACTGGCACATAATCCATAGAAGGAACCTCAGCACTAGCATCACGAACATAAGCCAAATAAGCCAAACATCCCTTCTCGACCATACGCCGAGCCTTCATATAAGATATAACCCTGCTGGTAGAATGACCAGAAGTCCCTCTCCACTCTAATCGAGGCAACCCCGGCAATGCTAAGGTCGCGGTCTTGGCGTGATAGTCCAATATAGCATGATAAGGTGACAACAAAATGACATTGAAATCCACCACATCGAGAAGTAGGAGATCTACACTAGTCTCAAGTCCCCCAATAACAACCACACACGAGCGATAGACACGTTCTACAATAATAGAATCCCCTATTAGCGTGGACACATACACGGGAGCGCTCAAAGAATCGCGAGGCACAACCAAATATGAAGTAAAATAAGATGACACATAGGAGTATGTAGACCCTGGATCAAATAAAACTGAAGCATCTCTACTACAAACCAAAACAGTACCTGTGATAACTGTATCGGAGGACTCAGCCTCAGGCCTGGCTGGGAAAGCTTAACATCGGGGCTGGGCCCCATCCCCCAAACCATATCCCTGGGACGACCTCCTGTTGGCTGGCCTCCACCTTTAGCAGCCTATCCCCCACCTCTAACGGCCTAACCTCCACCTCAAGCAGGCTGACCCCTACCTCTAGCTCCCTGACCCCTACCCCTAGCTGGCTAGGCAGGCGGTGCCAGAATCATTGCACGAGAACTCTACTGCTGTGACTGAACACCCATACTCACCACACTCAAAACATCCATCTGAATACTGTGGCTGAGGAAAACTGAGACTGGCCTTGACGGGCCGGCTGACCGCGATAATAACTCTGAAGAGGAGATGCTCTGATGAGAGTTGGTGGTGCACTATAAGCTGGCTACTCTAAAGGAGGTACATAAGGACCACAACCCCCTGAAGCTCCATGAGATGTCTGAAGTGCTGAATGAAACGACCTGGGATGATGGCCTCTACCAAATGTACCTCGACCTCCAGAGGAGGTCCCATTGGATCCACCGGAGTGACGAGGCCTCTTGTCAGACCCCTGACCACTCCCCTGAGCTAAAACCATCTCAACACGTCTTGCCACATTAGTTGTATCCTGAAAAGAAATATCAATCCCTGCCTCCTTAGCCATCTGCAATCTGATAGGCTGAGTAAGTCCCTTAATAAACCTCCTCGCCCTCTTTCTCTCTCCGTGGGAAGTATAAGAAGAGCATGACGGGCCAACTCAAAAAATTTGGTCTCATACTGAGTGACGGTCATAGAACCCTGCTGAAGGGGCTCAAACTACCTCCGATAGTCCTCTCTCTTAGTAATAAGAAGATGCTTCTCCAAGAATAGCTGAGAGAACTGGTCCCAAGTGAGCTGGTGATCTGGCTAGTCTGGCGAAACAATAATCCGTCCACCATTTCTTGGCAGAATCTGACAGACAAAAAGCAGCAAAGTCAACCCCATTTGTCTCCACTATCCCCATGTTCTGTAGAAGCTCGTGACAACTGTCCAAATAGTCCTGGGGATCCTTTGAAGATGTACCGCCATAGGTAATAGTGAAAAGCTTGGTGAACCTGTCCAATCTCCACAAGGCATAAGAAGACATAGCTGATCCATCACCGATCTGTGCTAAAACACCCGGCGGAACTACCTCAACTAGCTGAGCTGCTGGAGTCTGAAATTGGGGAGCCATCTGCTCTAAAGTGTGAGTAGCAGGAGTCTGTGCTCCTCCCCCAGCCCGAGAGATGGCTGGTGCTACAGAAAGTATACCGTCCGGAGTAACACTCACGGCAAGGTCCACTAGACGGACCAAAGCATCTGAAGTACCGGTGTAGTGATGAACCCCTCCGGAACCTGAGCTGGCTCTGCTGGAACGATCTGGGCCGGAACCTCATCATGAAATTCTACCCGAGGCTCCACCGCTAGTGCTACTACTCGAGCTCTGGGCTGAGCCCTGCCCCTACCTTGGCCTCTAGCATGGCCTCGGCCTCGTCCTCTGGCCCACGTAAGAGCTGTCACTAGGGGCTCGGGCTACTGATCAGCTGATGAAGCGGTACGTGTTCTCGCCATCTGCGAAAGAACAGAGTAGAGAGTTCAATTAGCATTAAGAGATCAAACCGCACGATAGAGATGAATAGAAGTGAAATTGTTCCTAACTCTATAGCCTCTAGGGATAAGCACAGACTTCTCCGTACCGATCCCTCAGACTCTACCAAGCTAGACCGTGAATTGTGAGACCTAGGCAACCTAGTGCTCTGATACCAACTTGTCACGACCCAAATTTCCCACCTTCAGGACCGTGATGGTGCCTAACATTGCACTCGCTAGGCGAGCCAACGTTACAGAATTTTTCACCTTTTTCCTTTATCCTTTTATAATTAATATTTAACAAACTAAGTCAGCGGAAATAAAAGCGAAAGTAAATAATTTAACTGATTACCATTATACTATTAACCAAAAACTGAAATAGACACCACCTAGAAACTGGTGTCACAACTCACAAACATTCTACGAATACTACAAGTAATGGTTTGAAAGAGAATACATCTGTCTCAAAGAAAGTAAAACAGAAATGAAGTAAAGATAGGAGGGGACGCAAAGGGCCAACAGACTCCTGTAGGACTACCTTGGGTCTATTGAATTCAATATCAGCAACTGAGCTCTCGATCAGCCACTACTAGCTCCGAAATCAGCATGGAAAGTGCAGAGTGCAGTATCAGTACAACCGAGCCCATGTACTGGTAAGTGCCGAGCCTAACCACGACGAAGTAGTGACGAGGCTACGGTGGGGCATAAAAATATATATATATCCTACAACAGTTTATACTATGATAGAAAGGAAATACAGAATGAAATATAAGAGTAACTTGCATTAAATAAATACGGAATCCAACCGTTCTACCAATACTCAGCTATAACCAATCCTTAAGAGATTTTCAACACCACAATAACGATTCTAAGTAGAAGAAGAATACATAACTAACAATTGATGTGGCGCGCATCCCGATCCCACCATATAATCAATAATAGTATAAGCATTCACCCTTATTACTCCTTGTTGCGGCATGCAACCCGATCCCACCAATCCAACCTTATTACTCCTCAATTTATCACCCTTATTCCTCCTGTTGCGGCGGTTAACCCGATCCCACATGTCCACCCTTATTACTCCTTATTGCGGCGTGCTACCCGATCCCACTAGAAAATCACATTTCACCCTTGTTCCTCCTGTTGCGGCGTGTAAACTGATCCCATCACATCAGTACCAATCACAAAATAAAAACAAGTATTTCACAAGACCTCAAACCAAAACAACGAAAGATCACTACAATTATGAAACTTCATCAGTTATATTAGTACACAGCGAGAACAACCGAGGTGTACCATGAAGCACCAATAAACCAACGTAAACCAACAGCGTGATATAATGAAACTACGGAACATTTAATAACATCAATAGAGAAACAACATTTAACAACGTCACGACCCAAACCGATGGGCTGTGATGGGCACCCGGTACCTTACTCAATCGAGTACCAACATAACGTATCTTTCATATCATTCTATCATAGTTAAATTAACCGAAATAAAGCATGAGGGAATACAAACTTATACATATGAAGTAAAGGCCTATAAGGCCGGCATGATCCTTTATATACTCGAAACATAGGCCGAGAAGGCCATACAAGTATCCGTATACGTGACATCTGTCTACAAGCCTCTAAGAATACATAATATCATAAAGGTCGAGATAGAGTCCCGCCATACAAATCAATATATGTACTAATCATAATGACCAAATAAGCAACTCCGGAGCAAATGGAGCGCACCAACACCTTCTGCTGAGCTGACAGCCAACTTGGAGGACTCTCGACCTGTCTATCAGGACCTGTGGGCATGAAACGCAGCGTTCGCAGGCAAAAGGGACGTCATTACAAATAATGTACCGCGTATGTAAGGAATGAAAATCAGTAACTAGTAGACATGAGAGGAACATGGAGTAAAAGACTCAACATGTATATCTGAATAACTCTGTGAATAATTTAATGTTATAATGTCGTGCATATGCGTATAAATGTCATACCATGCATGGGTATATGCGTTCATAACATCATCAAGCCTCTGAGGGCATCCCATCATATCATCTCGGCAACTGTGGGCAAATCATCAACGTATACCAGTTGATCAGGTGGTGGTGCGTATATAACGCCATAACCTTTTCCCATATACATATATATACATATATATACATATATACATGTATATAACGCCATCTGGTCATGGGTCAATGTACATGAATGCAATGCATGAGAAGTATGTCAATAAAATCTCTTGGAATGTCATAAGACCATTATGCCTTTGAGTAATATCATGAAGTAAACCTTTTTTCAACTTACATATTTTCTGAGACCCACCAACAGATGATAGAATAACAAGATACAAGGGAATTCAAGAACATAGGCACTCCTAATACTTCTATGAATAGAGTCATTTATGGAAGTTGTGTATTTTCTTGTTTCGTTCGTGTCGTATAGATCATGCCAAAAAGAAAGAAGGGATAGCCTTAACATACCTGAGCTGATTCTCTTGACAATCCTTCTAACCCACAATAATTGCGACAAAACTCGTGATGGCAAAATCGGAGTAGGGAAAAATCCGTAGCCTACTTTGCGTGAATATACGTTACCCTTCTCTTGAATTAGAAAGGTCAATTTGTATGAAATCCGTATGAACCTTAGAATTCTTTGACGTTATGACTAAATATTTTTAATCTTGAAGGCTTCTGTCTTGAAGTCTTCAACGTTACCACTAAGTTCCTTAACCTTAAAGACTTAAATCTTGAATTCTTTATGACTAAGTGCTTAAATCTTGAATTCCTTTTTATTTTGTCACCTTTCCCTTAATTGTATGAGTCATATGTACATAGACAAAGTGGCTGCCGCGTGGGGTGGGGTGGGAAATATTAATCATTATCCACTTATTAGGTAATTAGGCAATGTCACGTTATCCGATAATTAACCAATTACCCACAAAATTAAGAATTTTCTCTAATTACTTAAAATTCTACTCATATTTAATATACTTTATACATCATACTATCACGGTCCTATGGTACCTTGTATGATACTAGTCCATAAACATCGGGTATTATAGCTCGGATCGTATTTTATCCCAAATTGACAACCTTCAACGAAACTCATTTTCTTTAATTCGTGTACCCTTTGTCCTTCATGGCACTTACTTATTGATTGTTATAAATAGCATAAATATTCTAACCTCGAGATAATCGCATTTCCGATATTTTATCAATTTACTTATGGCGTATTTCTACGTACAAAAATGTGGGGTGTAACATCATTCCCCCCTTTGAAATATTCGTCCTCGAATGTTGACCGATGCACTTGTGATTCTCATAACCCATAGCTCTTACGAATACTTTACTGTTCTTCTTGCCATTTAGGCAACAGTTCTGTGAATAACTCCAAAGGCCAGAGCATTCCCCCCTTTAGGCCACTTTCTCACACTACGACTTATGGTCGGAATCCTTTCAGTCTCGTAACTGTTGCTACCTTTTATCATGCAGCCTATACGACTCCGACCTTGTAATTGCGCTTATGCGTCTCTTCTTTCCTTTTTCCTCTGATTTTTAGCCATTAGTGAAGTTCTTCGCTCGATATTTTGTCGAACTGATGAATATTGTTGTATCTTATTTCATAGACCCGGTTATCCATCCGTATGACTTTACTATATCTATGTAGGTCATTTTATACCATAACTCTTACCTGGATTCCTCGTTATTGAGGTTTTCTACCAAATTCCAAGTTACTTTCATTGCTTATCCAATAAGTATAAATCTATGTCCTTTAATGCTTCCACTATTCTTCTTAAGAACGACGACCTAATCTCATCTCATACTTTGTAACTTTTATCCATCCATTGTTGATTCACCTCAATATTGATCTATAATTTGCCCCTGATATCTTAACCTTTTATGTAACACTGCCGCTAGGGTTCACGTTCCATCGGGGAACATCTGAAATGATTACACTGATCCACTCGGGCGATACCATGCTTTCATAACCGTATGTCACAGCATCCCAATGCGATTCACCTTGCGTGAGTATTTTAACCCTGTCCAATTTATGAGATCCCTTTCTTTTCTTCGTCAGATCATTACTCAATTGAAGGCCCAAATGTCATCCTTTATCTATCACAATTACACCCTCATTCTATTACCAGGCAACATTCCATCTCTTCTAAATGCTATTAGTCTTAGACTCCTTTGAGTTCATTCAGGCTATAGCGAGCATTGTATAACTTAGAGAAATCATCTGCTCTTCTTGTTTTCATGGGCTTAATCCATAGGACTTGTCCATTTTCGTTACCTTCTCACTCGCCCGTTCTTATCCTTACTCCTGTCTTCTAGAACCTTGTCGCTTCACCATGCAATAGCTTGCGACCTACACAACTCTATTCATATTACTTGCAATATTTCAACTTGCTTGCATCATAGATTTCCTTATGTCATTTTGGAATGTCAAGCGAGACATCACATAGTCTCTAACTCTTCTTTACTCTCTTAGTCAGGCTTTTCGATACCTAGACCATAGACTAGAAGATATACTACTGTCGATGCCGCTATTATTCCTAGATACTGAATCCCTGTGCTTCTAGCCTATTATCCAAAGAATGGACTATTCACGATCTTCTACCTTTGAGTATCTCGTATGTTGTTCACCTTTACCTTACTTACCTTAAAATCTCGCATCGTATCTTCTATCTCTTTCATGACCTCCCTTCCACCTAGGTGTAATTTATGTCCATAACTTGAAGCTCTACTATAATACTTGCACCTCTGGTGCATATACAATCTGGTGGAAGATTCGTACTGACTTCTTATGAGCCTGGTACTTTTCTAACTGGCTTTATCATAAGGCCGTTGTAGAATATGGTTGTTGTACTATCCATCTCGTACCTCTAATATTAAGAGTGACCGTGTAATGTGCTCAATCATGATTTCTATGATTTTCTGGGTCTAATAATCAGATTCCTGATTTACTTCGTTGATGTAACTCTTTAATTTCCTCCTTCTTCTGATCAAACTTTATGTAGGCTTAAGCTATCTCATAATCTGTGGTTCATAGTATTAGTTATTATGTTTAGCCTTTCATGGGCGCTATGGAATATTCATGATATAATCTTTTAACAATTCGATATATGACCTGGGATTAATTCTTTCTTTTAACTGATACCGGAATCTCCCACGGCTATATATGCTGCATGTATAAAACTCCAAACTCTTAAGTGTACCCATAACGTAACTAACTCCAGATTATTGAGCGAATAATTCCTTTTTGTTCCTTCTCAGCTTTTTTTAAACGTAAGCTTTTACTTTTCCTGGTCTTTCTTCCCCCTTTCGTATGCATACTTAGCTTACCTTAGTGCCCACACACATTGGAATTCCATACAACTAATATGATCTGGGATATCACTTCTGATTTCACTTCCTGTTCATTAGCCACCATAGGTGCCACTTTCTTATGGAGTGCATACAATGTTGTTGTGAGACTGTTGTTGCAAGACCATTTCCTCTTTAGGTCACTGTGCTTAGGTTGAAGCCTTCTTCCTTATTCCCTCAGCTAGTCTTTCGTTTTAGTACTTAGGGAGGACCCTCTGACTCTTCTAAAGCTGCGAGCTTATTACATCGTATACTCGATGGACCTTTTGATGTCCTTCCTTTCCTATAATTATCCGT
Organism: Nicotiana attenuata; assembly: GCF_001879085.1. Taxonomy (NCBI): domain Eukaryota; kingdom Viridiplantae; phylum Streptophyta; class Magnoliopsida; order Solanales; family Solanaceae; genus Nicotiana; species Nicotiana attenuata. The sequence goes on from NW_017671003.1 coordinate 75,205, forward strand.
AGTTACTTACCTCCATGCCCTTATGCTTGTAGAGCTACTTCTGAACTGATATTTTGACTGTCTTCCAAGTGGCACTCTCTTTTATTTTTGTAACACTTATACGGTGCCTTTAACTATCCCAACTCCTATCTGAATATTTCTCAAGGGTCACGATGTCATAACTGCAAGGATGAATTCCCCATATTGGGGTTCCCTATGTTTATCTTGCACGATCTGCTGATTTGTCTGCAACATCTTGTCTGGCCATAACCAGGCTCTTCCTGAATCAACTATTAACTATTCGTTGGCTCATTCTTATATCAATATTCTGCGTAATCTTTCTTGGGTTATTTCCTTGTCTTAACTTACCTCTCGTACTAGCTCCTTATTTCTCAATAACATTCCGGGTAGGAACCCTTACTTCCTTTCTTTGACGTCACATTTGCATAATCTTCTGGAATCGTAGCATATTTGTATGATTTGAATAAGTGCAATTTCATCCCTTTTTTATTTTTATCACGTTCCTTCTTTATCACTCCATAGTTACTAGAACCATTTAATTTTGACTTAATACCACATTACTCCATATTACCCCCTTTAGGGAAGTACTAAGATTTAATGCTATGACGATCTACCTATAGATGTTTTACCTTTTCATCTTTGGCATTTTGTCACATCATCGAGGACCCTTACTCGCCTTGCAGTAATTCTTCAGTACCAAGGATAACGAAATTCCTTACTCGCGAGGGTGGCACTTAGTGTAACTGGCACATATAGTCCCTTAAGCTTAACTTTTCTCACATTGCTTGCTTTAGGGAAGCATCTTCCTGAATGACCGTTCCCTGAATTTCTCATGAATCTTCTTCTGTTGTCCATTCTACTATCGTCGGAACGAAATCTGAAATTCTCATGATGCCAAATATTATCCAATCACTCAGTCCCTAATTCACGTTTAGTTTATTTTGTTCACCAGCCCATACTGATTTCTATTACTTTGGGGTTTAACTCTCCCTTCTGGTAGTCGTGTTGGAGTCACGAACTTATTCCTTGAAATGAGGATATGACTTTATAGCCTATACTTTTTTGTTGTCTCAAGGCCTGTCACCTTTTGTCTTTTCCTTCACTTGACTGTAGACTCTGTAATACTGTCATTTTTTTTACCTAACGTTGTCATCCGTGTATCACATCTTACTCATAATGCTTCATTAACTATCTTCTTATTTCCCTCTAACATCTACGTCTATTACTTTATTCTGAAAACTTGAACAAGACATTCTTTTGCTTTTTGCTCCCCTTTCTTCATCCATCGGCTCTTCGGGTTGCTCAACGTCCTTTCTCTACTAGGGACGAGAGTCACACTAAGATAATATTTATCCCTTCCAGGCTTTCAGTGCCTATCTTCTAAATTTATTATATATTTTTTTTTTCGATCATGCTAGTATTCGCATCTAATTGTAATATTCTAGAGTGCACCATCTAGGTGTCTCACAAGAAGATCTATAAGCACATTTGTAATACTCTTCAGAAATGTCAAGTAACACAAACAATCCATTCACCATTTTGGGTTACTCTAACCCTAGCCTGATCCTGATGTTCCGTCCTTTTCTTAAACTACACCTGTTAGCCCCCATAGGGCATAACTGAGATGGGTACGACCAATTGTAATACCTCTATTACTGTTGAATATAACTCAAAAACCTTATATTCCTCTGCCTGAATTATAAACACTGTTAACCTTCATTAACTGGGCGCCTCGTACTCTTCTTCATCTTGCTTCTTTTGCTTGTTGAAACTAGTATTTATCTTCTGAATCTCTCATTATCTTTCACCATTAAGGTAGATAGTTATTCTTGTCTCAAGACTCCTTATCAAGAGGCTTACGCCTTTTAGTACGCACATGATCCGCTGAAGACCTCACATTTACTTATCATAAGCATGATGCAAAGTCGAGTTCCTCTGACCCAACTCTTCCATAGCCATGTCTTTTACCAATCGTCTTTCTGGATGTAGGTATCGTCTTATGACGAATAAAATAGAAGTTAGAAATTTGAATTCTTACAACTGAGCTCTACCACACGATCTAGAGTAAGAAGAAAGAGTGACAGTCCTAAATGCCCTGTAGCCTCCTGCTTATAAGTGTGGTGCACGACACACCCATAAAAAAGACTCTACTAGACACGGCTTGTAGACATCCCTAGGACAGAACTGCTCTGATACCACTTTTGTCACGACCCAAACCGATGGGCCGCGACGGGCACCCGGTACCTTACTCAACCCAGTACCAATATAACGTATCATTCATATCATTCTATCATAGGTAAATGAATCGGAATAAAGCATGAGAGAATACAAACTTATACATATGAAGTACGGGCCAATAAAACCGGCATGATTCGTTATATACTCGAAACATAGGCCGACAAGGACATACAAGTATCCGTATACATGACATCTGTCTACAAGCTTCTAAGAATACATAATATCATAAAGTTCGGGACAGAGTCCCGCCATTATCAATACATGTACTAATCATACCGACCAAAGAAGCAACTCCGGAGCAAATGGAGCGCACCAACACCTGCCGCTGAGCTGACAACCAACTTGGAGGACTCTCGACCTGTCTATCAGGACCTACGGGCATGAACACAGCATCCCCGGGCAAAAGGGACGTCACTACAAATAATGTACCGAGTATGTAAGGAATGAAAATACGTAACTAGTAGACATGAGAGAAACATGGAGTAAAAGACTCAACATGTATATCTGAATAACTCTGTGAATCATTTAATATTATAATATCGTGCATATGCGTATAAATGTCATACCATGCATGGTTATATGCGTTCATAACATCATCAAGCCTCTGAGGGCATCCCATCATATCATCTCAGCCACTGTAGGCAAATCATCAACGTATACCAGTTGATCAGGTGGTGGTGCATATATAACGCCATAATTCCCATATCCCATCTACATATATATACATATATATATGTGTATATTACGCCATCTGGTCATGGGTCAATGTACATGAATGCAATGCATGAGAAGTATGTCAATAAAATCTCTTGGAATCATAAGACCATTATGCTTTGAGTAATATCATGAAGTAAACCTTTTTTCAACTTACCTATTTTCCGAGACCCATGAACAGATAATAGAATAACAAGATACAAGGGAATTCAAGAGCATAGGCACTCCTAATACTTCTATGAATAGAGTCATTTATGGAAGTTGTGCATTTTCTCGTTTCGTTCATGTCGTATAGATCATGCCAAAAAGAAAGAAGGGATAGCCTTAACATACCTGAGCCGATGCTCTTGACAATCCTTCCAACACACGACAATTGCGACAAAACTCGTGATGGCAAAATCGGTGTAGGGAAAAATCCGTTGCCTACTTTGCGTGAGTATCCGTTACCTTTCTCTTGAATTAGAAAGGTCAATTTGTATGAAATCCCTATGAACCTTTGAATGCTTTGACATTATGACTAAAGATTTTTAATCTTGAAGGCTTCTGCCTTGAAGTCTTCAACGTTACCACTAAATACCTTAACTTTGAAGACTTAAATCTTGAATTCTTTATGACTAAGTACTTAAATCTTGAATTCCTTAATGTTTTGCCACCTTTCCCTCAATTGTACGAGTCATATGTACATGGACATAGTGGCTGCCACATGGGGTGGGGTGGGAAATATTAATCATTATCCACTTATTAGATAATTAGGTAATGTTCCATTACCCGGTAATTAACCAATTACCCGTAAAATTAATTTTCTCAATTTACTTAAAATTCTACTCATCTTTAATATACTTTATTCATCATACTAGCACGGTCCTATGGTAACTTGTATGGTACTAGTCGATAAATATCGGTTATTATAGCTCGGACCATATATTATCCCAAATTGACAACCTTCAACGACTCATTTTCATTAATTCGTGTACCCTTTATCCTTCATGGCACTTACTTATTGCTTGTTTAAATAGCATAAATATGCTAACCTCGAGATAATCTCATTTCCGAGATTTTATCAATTTACTTATGGCGTATTTCTACGTACGAAAATGTGGGGTGTAACAAACAAGAAGTAATTAGACATGGAAGCATCAATAATCAAGTAGCAATGAAGACAGGAAAGCAATATATATTAGGAAACGGGGAAGGGAACATGCTAAACAGGTAATTTGGCGATGCATAGGTGCTCATCACCAAACCTATACGTCACACTCATGGTATTTCACATAGCAAGTAAGTTGGGGATCCCTAATCCCTCAAGTCAATGTTAGACCAAACACTTACCTCAAGCCAACGGGTAATTCACAGCTCAAATACTGCTTTACCTCTCGATTCCACCACCGATCCACTCGTGTCTAATCATAAATTAACTTAATAACATCAATTAACGCTAAATAAACCAATTCAAATGCATAATTACAGGTTTCCCAACATTTTCCCTAAAAAGTCAAAAATCGATCTCGGGCCCGCTTGGTCAAAACTCAAAATTCGGACCAAAACCCGATTACCCATTCACCCCCTAGCCCGGATGTACAATTGGTTTTGGAATCCGACCTCAAATTGAGGTCCAAATCCCCAAAATTTGAAATTTCTAAGTTCTACCCAAAAACACCCAATTCCACCATGAAAAAACCCTAGATTTTAGGATGAAATTCTGTAAAAAGATGAAATAGATTGAAAGAAATGAGTTAAGAATCACTTACATATGATTTGGGGAAGAACTAGCCTTTGGAAAATCGCCTCTTTAAGTTTAGGTTTTGACAAGTGGGAGAATGAATGAAAAATCTCGTCTAAGTTATGTTTTGAACAGCTGTAGATGTCGCATTTGCGACCTGAGCTTCCCAAATGCGAAGCTCGCAATTGCGAAGGGGCTATAGCAATTACGAAGCCTTCACAATTCCTGCTGCCTTCGCAAATGCGAGGAAAGTGTCGCAATTGCGATCACTGACCTCGCAAATTCGAACAAAAGATGGCATTTGCGATCCTTACCCCTCCCAGACTCCCTTCGCATTTGCGAAGGTTTGTTCGCATTTGCGAACTCTGTTGGCCCAGCCTTGTAGTCGCATTTGCGATGAAAGGCTCGCAAAAGTGGACCCTGTAGGGCTTGCAACAGCTGAAGCATACCCGCAATATTTTCCTAAGTCCAAAATTATTCTGTAGCCTAACCCGAGCCCTCAGGGCTCCAAACCAAACAGGCACACAAGTCTTAAAATATCATGCGAATTTGCTCATGCGATCAAATCGCCAAAAATAACACCCGGAACTATGAATTCAACACCAAAACACAAGAAAATTTCAAGATAGTTTCAAACTTTATATTTTCTCAACCAAAGGTCCAAATCGCGTCAAATCACTTTCGTTTTTCACCAATTTTACGGATAAGGTTTAACTATCATAACGGACCTATACCGGGCTCCGAAACTAAAATACGGGCCTGATACCAACAAGATCAAATCTTTTAAATTATTGCATTTTTAGTCTTATCAATTTCTTTCAAAAATTCATTTCTCGGGCTAGGGACCTCGGAATTCGATCTCGGGCATACGCCCAGGTCCCATATTTTACTACGGACCCTCCGGGACCGTCGGAACACAGGTCCGGGTCCGTTTACCCAAAACGTTGATCGAAGTCAACAAAAATCATCTTTTCCATCCAAAAATCATCCTTTCTTAAATTTTTGACATACGGGCTTTCCGGATACATGCCCGGACTGCGCACGCAAATCCATAAGAGATAAAATGAGGTTTTCAAGGTCATATCATACACTTCTACTGGCCTAATTTAATAATTCGTGATCCAATTATTCATGAGAATCAACAATTATCTCTTGATTCTTTGTGGACGAAGGATTTTGAACATCTAATCGAAAGCTTAAGGCAGAATAAAGTAGGCCGAAACATAATAAACTCCTTTGGTAACACTTTTTCAACTGCCGAGGGATGTATTATATATCATACAAGTTGATTCCCTAACAAATTAAAGAAGGGAATGAGCAAAGAAAAAAAATTAAATTACATAAACAAGATTTTTTAGCAGACAATTTACCTTGATCTAGGTTTCTAGAAATCGTATGTTTACTATATCTATAGCTCAAATAACATCCATCCAAATACACTTCTCCAGCAACAGAATATACACATTCATCATGAGCAATCTGCAATGCTTTGTTTACACATCCACCATAATCACAAGCTCCTATAAAGTTAATGATCAAGCCATTGAATTAACCTATATGTATCTATATTTTTCTGAAAATGATAAAAAAAATTGTCAATGAAAATAAAAAAAATTGAAGCAGATTATCAAATTAACGTAATTAGATATACCTCCTTACCTAAATGTCTCAAATATAATGTAGAAATATAAACAAAGAAATTGTGACATCTAAAATATTTTGTCGTCTTCCTCCTGAACCTAATCTTATACGACATCGAAACATTCACCAATAATTAAAAAAATGCAAGTATTAGAATTACGGAATATGATTATCTATTTGAGAAAATTAAAAAAGTCACGAATTAAGGTAATGCTAAATAACAAACTGGGGAGGTCTGTAAGAAACTTCATTTGTACTCCTTATAGTCAAACCTTTGAGAATCCTACCTTGAAGGATTCTTGGGGGAATTGTAAATTTTAAAAAAATTCTAATAATTATTGCATTAGGGCTAGAATATATGAGCTGTTATTTATCCAAATTATCAAAAATAATAGTTAATTGGTATGGTCAATCTCTAGATGATTATTAATATCTTGCATGTTCCTCCCAACGTTTGAGGCTTCAAATATCCAGAAGGACAAGAGATGAATCGTGAATTATTGTATCTCTCCCTAGTAGATATTGGAATTTTTTTCAGTAAAAATTACAAGGAACTATATCACATAAAAATGGCAATATAGTATAGAACTGGTGGTTCTTGAAACAAAGAAAGGAGACATAAGAGATAGTCTAGGTAATATGCACAAATAGGACTTATTAAAAGAGTGAATTGTAACTCACGAATATGGACTCATTAAATAGCAGTAAAACAAAAGTGAGAATTATATATCACTTAACCGTCATTAAGTAATAAACATGTGTATAAAAGATAAATACTGCATTTATTCATTTGACAATTGGCACTAAGAGCCTTCGGAAGGGTATATGGGAGTTTTTTCCAATTTAAGTGACAATCGAAACAGGATTAATTATTATATTCAGAGTCGCCACTTGGGATAATTTATGGTGTTCCAAGTCACCGGTTTAAAATCCCAAATCGAGGAAAGTTGACTCTCTTTTACAGTCTGCGAACACAGAAATCCGGGTAAGGAATTCTGTTAACCCGGGAGAAGGTGTTAGGCATTCCCGAGTTCCGTGGTTTTAGCACGGTCACTTTAATCATACCTGGCTTAATTAAATTGTTTAATTACATACTTTAGAACCTATGTGCATTTACCTTTTTACCGCTTTTAATTGCTTGATTATTCATAATTATGGAGTTATCCTAAAAAAACGAGTCACGCGTACGTGTACTCATTTCGTTTAGCGCGTCAGAAATCATGTCACGCGAACGTGTCCACAATTAATAACGCTTTATTATTATTAAGAAGGTTTAGTCGAAGTTGCACGAACGCATACTCCGATTTTGTTTTTAAAATAATAATTACGTCATGCGAACGTGTCCACAATCATGATAATATATTAAGTAGCGCCTAAAGCATGTTCTACGAATGTTCATTATTCTTCCTAAACTTTGAGGTCGTTGTGATGCCAAATTTATGAACAAGATATTATTGGGGGACAAATAGGCTAGCTAACATGATCTATTACTTGGCCAGATTCCTTACGGTCCAAAACCACCTTATGGCTCATTCTTATTCCTTGTTAAGAAAGAAACAACTCCAATTTTTCCATCTACCCGATTAAAGTATTTGTTCAACAACCAAGACTACATACATCACAATCGAAATAAAACTAATTAATACAATTTAAATGAAAGTTAAGACATAGTACTCAAACAATCACAAATCAACCAACATGCGCACCAAGCTATCATAACACAATGAAATGTGAATCAAAATTGAGAAATGGACCTTTTATTGATGAACAAAGTTGAAAATTGCAAATCAATCGGGCTAAGCAAAGCAACAATCCTTGGACCGAGACAAAGAAATTGCGAAACGAAACCTCGAATCGACACCGGAACACTCGACACCCAAACTCGAAACAAATGTAGCAGAACCATAAACAAAGGAGCCGGAGATGGCAACCAAGGTGCTGAATAGGACGGCGGCCGTGGCTGGCGCCGGAATATCTCTTGATGGGCTTTACATCAAAAATGCCGATTGCGATTTCTCTTGGGTAGCTTAGATCACAAATCTCCATATAACTCCATATTCATATAGGGACGCGTGTAAATTAGATTAACGGGACAGGATATATAGCAACGTGGATTGCCAATTGTTATAATCAATTTGGCCCTTTGTTTACTTTCATTTTTTAAGATTTAGCTTTAATCTGTGTTTCTTTTTTCATGTGGCACTTACAGAAACAACGAAGTTGGCAGAAGTTTTTGTTTTGGGCATCGCCGTTCACCATTTTTTTTAAGCTCTAGGTCTAGGTAAAAAGGAGGTGTGACAACTCTTGCGACTCTACTGGGAATAAAAACCCAAAACTACTAGTTCAGGGTTCAAGAATTCGAGCTTGGTGTGATTCTTACTTGGCTTTATTTATTGTTATGTGACGACCCGGCCCGTCGTCACGTGAGTTACCGCCCCGTTTCCCCTATTTTCTGCTTCCTTATGTTTCATTATAGGAGTCTTGGGTGAATGAGTCGATTTGGATTGGTTTTAGAAGGAAATCAGACACTTAGTCTCTGTAAGGAAGGTTTGAATTGGAAAAGTCAATCGGATGTTGACTTATGGGTTAGAGGGCTCGGATGTGATTTCTGGTGATTCGGTTAGTTTCGGGGGATGATTTGTGACTTAGGAGTGTGATCGGAATTTATTTTGGAGGTCTGGTGTAGAATTAGGCTTGAATTGACAAAGTTAGTATTTTGGCGAATTCCGGTTGATAGGTGAGATTTTGATCCGAGGGTCGGAATGGAATTCCGAGAGTTGCTGCAGCTTCGTAAGGAGATATTGGATGTGCGTGCAAAATTTCAGGTTATTCGGAGGTGTTTTGGTCGGGTTTTTGATCAAATGCGTAATTCAGAAGTTTTAGAAGAACTTAGGCTTGAATCCGATGTAATTTGAGGATTTTGGTGTTATTGTGGTGTTTTGATGATTGGAGCAAGTTTGAATGATGTTTTAAGATGGATTGACACTTTTGGTTGAGGTCCCGGGGGCCTCGGGGTGATTTCGGATAGCCAAAGGGATGGATTTTGGAGTTGTGAAATTGCTGGTTTGCTGATATCTGGTATTTCCGCATCTGCGGAAAAGGGGCCGCATATGCGGTTCCGCAGATGCGAAGATTTGGTCGCAGGTGCGAGTGTGGGCTATGTGGAGTAATTCTGCAGAAGCAGAGGGGTTCCGCAGGAGCGGTCTCCGCAAATGCGGTTGCTGACCGCAGAAGCGGTCCATGTTGGTGAAGGGTGTTCCGCAGAAGCGGATGGAACACCGCAGAAGTGGTAGTCGCATATGCGGAAAGGTAACCGCAGATGCGAAAAAGACTGTTCAGAGAAGGGTTTTTAAAACTCATTTGGTTCCGCGAGCTAAATTTCATTTCCTCCATCTTTGATCGACCTTGAGAGCTTTTCTGCAGAAATTGAAGGGGATTTCGACTAGGTGTGATCGGAGGTGAGTTCCTTGACCTTAATACATGATTTAATGGTAGAATTAACATAGAAATTTGTGAAAATTCATCAAAAGAGCGTAAAGCTAGGGCTTGGTAATTTGGTATTTCAAAGTGGGATTTGATGGGTCATTTGGGCTCGGATTTGGGAGTTTTTGGTATGTATAGACTCGTGGCGTGATAAGGAATCTGTTGATGTAAAATTTTCTGAAATTCGAGGAGTGGGCTCGAGGCTCGGGTTTTGCAAATTTTGTGATTTTCGACGTTTTTCGATTCTTTTCGATTGGGTATTGTTCCATTGGCATATTGTGACGTATTCGTTGTAGTTTGGTCAGATTCGACGCGCGAGGAGGCCGATTTGCGAGGCAAGGGCATAGCGAGCTAGGATTTTGGCCGGCTTGAGGTGAGTAATGATAGTAAATGATATCCTGAGTGTTTGGAACCCTGGATTTGCACAACGTAGTGCTATATTGAGGTGAAACACGCACCTAATGGTGAGCGCGGGGTTGTTTAATATTGGGGATTGTGACTTGGTCCGTCCCGTTTGATACTTTACCACGTATTTGACTGGCTGATTTGTTTATCATCGTGATTTGGGCTTATTGCCATGTTTTGGGCTTAAATGCCGATTACTTGAATCCTTCGGGGATTGTTATCACTATTTCCTCACTATTTTGATACGTTATTTGAACTTAGTCCTAATAATTGTACTGTTTTGCAAACTCAGCCACTTTAATTGAATTTTGAGATTTTAATGATATTTCACTGTTGTTTGGGCTGAGAACTATTATTTTATTGATGCCCGAGGGGCTTATGATGTTTCTGGACTGAGTGAGGCTTTCAGGCCTTGAGTGTATTGTGAGGAGGCTTTCAGGCCTCGAGTGTATTGTGAGGAGGCTTTCAGGCCTCGAGTGATATGTGAGGAGGCTTTCAGGCCTCGAGTGTGATGTGAGAAGGCTTTCAGGCCTTATGCTGATATAGCGCTTGGGCCGTACGGGGCCCCTCCGGAGTCTGCACACCCACAGTGAGCGCGGGTACCCATGTGATTTGAGAGTGAGCCCGAAGGGCTGATACTATGCTGTGTTACTGAGATTGAGCCCGAGGGGCTGTTACTGTACTGAGCGATTGATACTGGGCCTGAGGGGCAGTTTTACTACTCACTACTCATTTACTGTTTTACCTGATTTACCTGTCTTTAAGAAAATGAGACTTCATTTGACTTTTTACTGTTTTACTGCTTAAAGTGATTTACTGCCTGATATAGCATTGTCTTGTGCACTTATGTGTTTTCATGCCTTCAGTTATTATTTATTATTATTACTCATTGGGTCGGAGTACTCACATTACTCCCTGCACCATGTGTACAGATTCAGGTATAGCAGAGTCCGCTCCAGAGCACTGATATTCTTCACAGCTGCTACCTAAAATTCATCCCGTCCTATCCGCCGCACTATGCTTTCTACTCTGGCCTCTTCACGCCCACGACCACATCCACAGCCTGGTGGTCTCAGTGGGTGGGTAAATGGTGGTTGTCCACCTCGTCGGATAGCGCGAGTCTCACCATCGTGAGAGAATAGAATAAAAGAGAAGTTTAGTACTCGGATCAACAAGTCCGCACGACAAGGAATTTCAAAAAATGGTGAAGTCTTCCTTAAAAGTTCTACAAGCCTCTCGGATGAAATACAGACGTCTTCGTACCGATCCGCGAGACTCTACTAAACCAGCTCATGACTCTTGAGACCTTAGTAACCTAGGCTCTGATACCAAACTTATCACGGCCCATTCCCAAAACCCCGGCCAGTGATTGGCCTGCTCGTGAAGACAAGGCCAGCAAGAACCAAGCGGAACAACCTCTTTTAACCAATTTCTTTACATAATAGATCCACAACGCGTATAAACAGTTATAAAAGCGGAAACAGCGACAATAGCAAAGAAACCATCCGACTAAGCCCAAAAAACCAGGGGTTTTTTCCACAAAAAGGTTCCATAGGAACCACTACAGTGTTACTAAAGTTTTAAAAATAGAATATCTGATACAACACAGTCTGAAGGAAATGACAAAACATTAAAATAGGGGAGTCAAGGGGCTGCGGACGTTCAACAGCTCGAAGCTCAACTCGCTGCCTGT
>NW_017671003.1:87704-92404 GCF_001879085.1 Nicotiana attenuata
TGCCTCGCATTGATGATTTGTTTGACCAGCTTCAGGGAGCGAGGGTGTTCTCCAAGATTGATCTCCATTCGGGCTATCACCAGTTGAAGATCAGGGATTCAGATATTATTAAGACTGCTTTCAGGACTAGATGTGGGCACTATGAGTTTCTTGTTATGTCCTTTGGGCTGACCAATGCCCCAGCAGCGTTCATGCACTTGATGAACAGTGTATTTCGGCCTTATCTGGATTCGTTCTTCATTGTTTTTATTGATGATATTCTGGTGTACTCGCATAGTCAGGAGGAGCACGCGCAACATTTGCGAGTGGTATTGTAGAGATTGAGGGAGGAGAAACTTTATGCAATGTTCTCCAAGTGTGAGTTTTGGCTCAGTTCAGTGGCTTTCTTGGGGCACGTGGTGTCTAGCGAGGGTATTCAGGTCGACCCGAAGAAGATAGAGGCGGTGCATAGTTGGCCTAGACCGACCTCAGCCACAGAGATTCGTAGTTTCCTTGGTTTGGCAGGTTATTATCGCCGGTTTGTTCAGGGATTTTCCTCTATTGCATCGCCCTTGACCAAGTTGACTCAGAAGGACGCTCCATTTGTTTGGTCGGACGAGTGCGAGGAGAGCTTTCAGAAGCTCAAGACAGCTTTGACCACAGCTCCAGTGTTGGTTTTGCCATCAGCTTCAGGTTCTTACACTGTATATTGTGATGCTTCGAGAGTTGGGATTGGATGTGTATTGATGCAGGAGGGTAGAGTTATTGCTTATGCTTCTCGTCAGTTGAAGCCCCACGAGAAGAACTACCCTGTTCATGATTTGGAGTTGGCTGCTATAGTTCATGCTTTGAAGATTTGGAGGCACTACTTGTATGGCGTATCTTGTGAGGTATTCACCGATCATCGCAATCTTCAGCATTTGTTCAAGCAAAAGGATCTCAATTTGAGGTAGCAGAGGTGGCTAGAGTTACTTAAGGATTATGATATTACCATTCGGTATCACCCGGGGAAGGCCAATGTAGTGGCCGACGCTTTGAGCCGAAAGGCAGTTAGTATGGGGAGTCTGGCGTATATTCCAGTTGGGGAGAGGCCCTTTGCAGTTGATGTTCAGGACTTGGCCAATCGGTTGGTGAGGCTGGATATTTCGGATCCCAGTCGGGTGTTGGCTTGTGTGGTTTCTCGGTCTTCCTTATATGATCGCATCAGAGAGCGCCAGTATGATGACCCGCATTTGCTTGTCCTTAAGGACAGGGTCCAGCATGATGATGCCAGAGACGTGACCATTGGCGAGGATGGTGTGTTGAGGATGCAGGGCTGGATTTGCGTGCCCAATGTGGATAGGCTTCGGGAGTTTATATTGGAGGAGGCCCATAGCTCGCGGTATTCCATTCATCCGGGTGCCGCAAAGATGTATCAGGATTTGAGGCAGCATTATTGGTGGAGAAGAACGAAGAAAGACATTGTAGGATTTGTGGCTCGGTGTCTCAACTGTCAGCAAGTAAAATATGAGCATCAGAGACCGGGTGGTGTACTTCAGCGGATGATTATTCCCGAGTGGAAGTGGGAGAGGATTTCTATGGATTTTGTGAGTGGTCTTCCTCGGACTTTGAAGAAGTTTGATTCGATTTGGGTGATTGTGGATCGGCTGACCAAGTCCACGCACATCATTCCAGTATGTACTACCTATTCTTCGGAGCGGCTGGCAGGGATCTTTATTCGGGAGATTGTCCGATTGCATGGGGTTCCAGTGTCTATTATCTCAGATAGGGGTACTTAGTTCACTTCTCAGTTCTGGAGGACTTTTCAGCGGGAGTTGGGTACACAGGTGGAGTTGAGCACGACATTTCATCCTCAGACGGACGGACAGTCCGAGCGTACTATTCAGATATTGGAGGACATGTTGCGTGCCTTTGTTATGGATTTTGGAGGTTCTTGGGATGGGTTTTTGCCGCTTGCAGAGTTTGCCTACAAAAACAGTTATCAATCGATCATTCAGATGGCTCCGTATGAGGTGTTGTATGGGAGGCGGTGTAGATCTCCTGTTGGTAGGTTCGAGCCCAGTGAGGCTAGGATATTGGTGACAGAGATGGTTCATGATGCCTTGGAGAAGGTGAAGCTGATTCAGGAGAGGCTTCATACAGCTCAGTCGCGTCAGAAGAGTTATGCGGACCGGAAGGTTCGAGATGTGTCTTATATGGTTGGTGAAAAGGTCTTGCTGAAGGTTTCGCCCATGAAGGGTGATATGCGGTTTGGAAAGAAAGGGAAGCTAAGTCCGCGGTTTGTTGGACCTTTTGAGGTACTTAGGAGGATTGGAGCGGTGGCTTATGAGCTTGCCTTGCCACCCAGCTTGTCGGGCGTGCATCCGGTATTTCATGTATCTATGCTCCGGAAGTATATTGGGGACCCGTCCCATGTATTGGACTTCAGCACGGTTCAGTTGGATGATGATTTGACTTATGAGGTAGAGCCAGCAGCCATTTTGGATCGTCAGGTTCGGAAGTTGAGGTCAAAAGATATTGCTTCAGTGAAAGTGCAGTGGAGAGGTCGGCCCGTGGAGGAGGCTACCTGGGAGACCGAGGGGGAGATGCGGAGCAGATATCCTCACTTGTTTGAGGTTTCAGGTATATTTCTTGACCCGCTCGAGGATGAGCGTTTGTTTTAGTTGGGGAGGCTGTGACGACCCGGCCCGTCGTCACGTGAGTTACCACCCCGTTTCCGCCATTTTCTGCTTCCTTATGTTTCATTATAGGAGTCTTGGGTGAATGAGTCGATTTGGATTGGTTTTAGAAGGAAATGAGACACTTAGTCTCTATAAGGAAGGTTTGAATTGGAAAAGTCAACCGGATGTTGACTTATGAGTTAGAGGGCTCGAATGTGATTTTCGGTGATTCGGTTAGCTTCGAGGGATGATTTGTGACTTCGGAGTGTGATCAGAATTATTTTGGAGGTCCGGTGTAGAATTAGGCTTGAATTGGTAAAGTTAGTATTTTGGCAAATTCCGGTTGATAGGTGAGATTTTGATCCGAGGGTCGGAATGGAATTCCGAGAGTTGCTGCAGCTTCGTTAGGAGATTTTGGATGTGTGTGCAAACTTTCAGGTTATTCGGAGGTGTTTTGGTCGGGTTTTTTATCAAATGCGTAATTCGGAAGCTTTAGAAGAACATAGGCTTGAATCCGATGTAATTTGAGGGTTTTGGTGTTATTGTGGTGTTTTGATGATTGGAGCAAGTTTGAATGATGTTTTAAGATGGATTGGCACTTTTGGTTGAGGTCCCGGGGGCCTCAAGGTGATTTCAGATAGCTAACGGGATGGATTTTGGAGTTGTGAAATTGCTGGTTTGCTGATATCTGGTATTTCCGCATCTGCGGAAAAGGGGCCGCATATGCGGTTCCGCAGATGCGAAGATTTGGTCGCAGGTGCGAGTGTGGGCTATGTTGAGGAATTCCGCAGATGCGGAGGGGTTCCGCAGGAGCGGTCTCCGCAAATGCGGTTGCTGACCGCAGAAGCGGTCCGTGTTGGTGAACGGTGTTCCGCAGAAGCGGATGGAAAACCGCAGAAGCGGTAGTCGCATATGCGGAAAGGTAACCGCAGATGCGAAAAAGACTGTTCAGAGAAGGGTTATTAAAACTCATTTGGTTCCGCGAGCTTAAGTTCATTTCCTCCATCTTTGATCGACCTTGAGAGCTTTTGGGCAGAAATTGAAGGGGATTTCGACTAGGTGTGATTGGAGGTGAGTTCCTTGACCATAATACATGATTTAATGGTAGAATTAACATAGAAATTTGTTGAAATTCATCAAAAGAGGGCAAAGCTAGGGCTTGGAAATTTGGTATTTCAAAGTGGGATTAGATGGGTCATTTGGGCTCGGATTTGGGAGTTTTTGGTATGTATAGACTCGTGGCAAGATAAGGAATCCGTTGATGTAAAATTTTCTAAAATTTGAGGAGTGGGCCCGAGGCTCGGGTTTTGCAAATTTCGTGATTTTCGATGTTTTTCGATTCTTTTCGATTGGGTATAGTTCCATTGGCATATTATGACGTATTCGTTGTGGTTTTGGTCAGATGCGACACGCGAGGAGGCCGATTTGCAAGGCAAGGGCATAGTGAGCTAGGATTTTTGCCGGCTTGAGGTGAGTAATGATAGTAAATGATATCCTGAGGGTTTGGAACCCCGGATTTGCACAATGTAGTGCTATATTGAGGTGAAACACGCGCTTAATGGCGAGTGCGGTGTTGTTTAATACTGGGGATTGTGACTTGGTCCGTCCCGTTTGATACTTTACCGCGTATTTGACTGGCTGATTTGTTTATCATCGTGATTTGGGCTTATTGCCATGTTTTGGGCTTAAATGCCGATTACTTGAATCCTTCGGGGATTGTTATCACTATTTCCTCACTATTTTGATACGTTATTTGAACTTAGTCCTAATAATTATACTGTTTTGCAAACTCAGCCACTTTAATTGAATTTTGAGATTTTAATGATATTTCACTGTTGTTTGGGCTGAGAACTATTATTTTATTGATGCCCGAGGGGCTTATGATGTTTCTGGACTGAGTGAGGCTTTCAGGCCTTGAGTGTATTGTGAGGAGGCTTTCAGGGCTCGAGTGTATTGTGAGGAGGCTTTTAGGCCTCGAGTGATATGTGAGGAGGCTTTCAGGCCTCGAGTGTGATGTGAGAAGGCTTTCAGGCCTTATGTTGATTATAGCGCTTGGGTCCG